>NC_049997.1:15311299-15494497 GCF_000003815.2 Branchiostoma floridae
AAATATAAAAAAAACAGCTAGCGGTTGAGCCTGGAGGATAACCGCTAACCGCTAAGCGAACCCTTCGGTAACCGCAAAAAAGCGACCCCATACGATCGGACTTAGGAAATTTCAGACAAAGTGTGCGTTACTTTCAACACTTGAATATCATAGTAAAACCCGTGGGCAGAAGGTAGAAAGTTATTTGAGTACCCAAAATTACTTTGTAACTTTTCTACATACGAATGAAGGCTCACCTGGAGGATAACTGCCAACCCCAAAGCGAACCCTTCGGTAACCGCAAAAAAGCGACCCCATACGATCGGACTTAGGAAATTTCAGACAAAGTGTGCGTTACTTTCAACACTTGAATATCATAGTAAAACCCGTGGGCAGAAGGTAGAAAGTTATTTGAGTACCCAAAATTACTTTGTAACTTTTCTACATACGAATGAAGGCTCACCTGGAGGATAACTGCCAACCCCAAAGCGAACCCTTCGGTAACCGCAAAAAAGCGACCCCATACGATCGGACTTAGGAAATTTCAGACAAAGTGTGCGTTACTTTCAACACTTGAATATCATAGTAAAACCCGTGGGCAGAAGGTAGAAAGTTATTTGAGTACCCAAAATTACTTTGTAACTTTTCTACATACGAATGAAGGCTCACCTGGAGGATAACCGCTAACCGCTAAGCGAACCCTTCGGTAACCGCAAAAAAGCGACCCCATACGATCGGACTTAGGAAATTTCAGACAAAGTGTGCGTTACTTTCAACACTTGAATATCATAGTAAAACCCGTGGGCAGAAGGTAGAAAGTTATTTGAGTACCCAAAATTACTTTGTAACTTTTCTACATACGAATGAAGGCTCACCTGGAGGATAACCGTTAACCGCTAAGCGAACCCTTCGGTAACCGCAAAAAAGCGACCCCATACGATCGGACTTAGGAAATTTCAGACAAAGTGTGCGTTACTTTCAACACTTGAATATCATAGTAAAACCCGTGGGCAGAAGGTAGAAAGTTATTTGAGTACCCAAAATTACTTTGTAACTTTTCTACATACGAATGAAGGCTCACCTGGAGGATAACTGCCAACCCCAAAGCGAACCCTTCGGTAACCGCAAAAAAGCGACCCCATACGATCGGACTTAGGAAATTTCAGACAAAGTGTGCGTTACTTTCAACACTTGAATATCATAGTAAAACCCGTGGGCAGAAGGTAGAAAGTTATTTGAGTACCCAAAATTACTTTGTAACTTTTCTACATACGAATGAAGGCTCACCTGGAGGATAACTGCCAACCCCAAAGCGAACCCTTCGGTAACCGCAAAAAAGCGACCCCATACGATCGGACTTAGGAAATTTCAGACAAAGTGTGCGTTACTTTCAACACTTGAATATCATAGTAAAACCCGTGGGCAGAAGGTAGAAAGTTATTTGAGTACCCAAAATTACTTTGTAACTTTTCTACATACGAATGAAGGCTCACCTGGAGGATAACTGCCATGACACCCAAGCGAACCCTTCGGTAACCGCAAAAAAGCGACCCCATACGATCGGACTTAGGAAATTTCAGACAAAGTGTGCGTTACTTTCAACACTTGAATATCATAGTAAAACCCGTGGGCAGAAGGTAGAAAGTTATTTGAGTACCCAAAATTACTTTGTAACTTTTCTACATACGAATGAAGGCTCACCTGGAGGATAACCGTTAACCGCTAAGCGAACCCTTCGGTAACCGCAAAAAAGCGACCCCATACGATCGGACTTAGGAAATTTCAGACAAAGTGTGCGTTACTTTCAACACTTGAATATGATAGTAAAACCCGTGGGCAGAAGGTAGAAAGTTATTTGAGTACCCAAAATTACTTTGTAACTTTTCTACATACGAATGAAGGCTCACCTGGAGGATAACCGCTAACCGCTAAGCGAACCCTTCGGTAACCGCAAAAAAGCGACCCCATACGATCGGACTTAGGAAATTTCAGACAAAGTGTGCGTTACTTTCAACACTTGAATATCATAGTAAAACCCGTGGGCAGAAGGTAGAAAGTTATTTGAGTACCCAAAATTACTTTGTAACTTTTCTACATACGAATGAAGGCTCACCTGGAGGATAACTGCCAACCCCAAAGCGAACCTTTCGGTAACCGCAAAAAAGCGACCCCATACGATCGGACTTAGGAAATTTCAGACAAAGTGTGCGTTACTTTCAACACTTGAATATCATAGTAAAACCCGTGGGCAGAAGGTAGAAAGTTATTTGAGTACCCAAAATTACTTTGTAACTTTTCTACATACGAATGAAGGCTCACCTGGAGGATAACTGCCAACCCCAAAGCGAACCCTTCGGTAACCGCAAAAAAGCGACCCCATACGATCGGACTTAGGAAATTTCAGACAAAGTGTGCGTTACTTTCAACACTTGAATATCATAGTAAAACCCGTGGGCAGAAGGTAGAAAAAGTTAATTACTTTGTAACTTTTCTACATACGAATGAAGGCTCACCTGGAGGATAGCCGCTAACCGCTAATTCGGTAACCGCAAAAAAGCGACCCCATACGATCGGACTTAGGAAATTTCAGACAATTAGGAACATATATCATCACGAAGAAGTATTTAAAAACATATGAGACACTCTTGTTCTTCATTTCTGCGCGTGACATCATATTTTCCAGTCATCATCTTGACAATCCCGCCCCGCCTGTCTGGTGACCCAGGCAGTAATTGGCTGATTTCGCATAAGGTAGGAGAACACAATTTTTCGCCTATGGGGATTTATATTGTTAAGGTCCCCGAAGTGAGGAGGTTCGACGCCTCAAATTTGTATAGCAGGGTGCCAAAGTAATTAACAAGAATTGAATATGTTGGAGCTCAGGGCAGAATGTACAAAATTTGTGAAAATGAGTTTAAGTTTGCCTACTCGTTTCCCCAGAAAGAACACTTTGAAATGACTCCCAGCGGAGATCACCATACTGCAGCCGACACACGGATGTAGCGGGAACAGGATTCGTGCGCGAAATTCTACCCAGCCAAACAAACATCGTAACCCAAGTCATACAGCCTCAAAACTTACGCATTCCTCTGCTATCCAGCACAGTTTCCGACTCGCTGACGTGCACAGAAAATTTTGTATGGCTTTTCAAGAACTGCGACGTACTATTTTGTGCCCGACCTACTTTTGTCCACGGGGGTCACCCATAAATACTGTGTTCTGCGACCATTCACCATTTGTACACTTTCAATAATTCGCTACGCCAGGGTTCCGGATATGGATGTTACCACCGTTGCTCAGGGTGCAAAACCAGGGTGGAACCAGCAAAACCTTCAGTACGAGGAAGGCAAAGCATATAAACTAATTATTTGTCCGGCAAAATATAGTTACAGTGCACAGGACATGGTTTAATCACTTTCTGACAACAAAGAACAAAGGCTGCAGACGAAACGCAAGATAAAACTGATTGGCATGACTTTAATAGATCCCTTCATTTGGAAGATTGTGAGGTTTGTTTGTTTGTTTGTTTTATTGGGATCTCCATTAGTGATACTAAATGTAGTATCACTATTCTTCCTGGAGTCCTACAATTCATAGGTCGGACTAAATATTTGGTTTCGCATCCTGAAGATCTGACTGGAATATTGGACTGAACTTGAAAATGTTTGTCAATGCTACACACATCATGTAATATGTTTTATGTCATACCTGGGCCGCGATAACGTTCGATACAGGTGTTCCGGACCGTGTGATAAAAAGCCGTACCACACAGGCTTCGAAGTTATATCAAACAGGCTTTCATCGATTGATTCGAGCATACACTGCACACGATACTGGTAAAGTACGATAATTATCTAATTCAATTGTAGATTACAATTACATTAGATTATTATAAATACATATAATAGCTAAAATATGTGTTATTATCAGCGTTAAGGTAGTCTGGAGTGGTCGCTGATGAGTTTTTGGGTGTGTTTTTGGTATTTCAACCATACCATTTTAATTAATATATGGACGTATGGACGCTTTTTTTCGACTGTACGTCATCGATTACAGATAATTATAATCTTTGCAAATTAGTATGACTTCATGATGACGTGATTAAGAATTATAAGTCCGCGCTCATTTTAAGACAAAAATGCTAAAATATGTTTCACTTGGCTTGCAATACGATGATCATTAATGAAACTTCACAAAAATGTACATAATATTGATTTAAACTGAATAGCTACGTGTGTTTTCATTATATTTTGAAATGCTGATTTTTTCTTCTGAATTTACGTAGATAATTTTATTGATGTTTAACCAAAGAACAACGAGGAAGACACCCACCTCAGACATTTGTGTAGCAGCTGGCGGCCAGCCGTGCCCTCAGCCCACACGATTCTTGTTCAAGTGACGAAAAATAATCCTGGTGACGGTACCACGTGTCCGAATTCAACAAAAGGGAACCCAGATACATCTTATAAGTCCACAAGAGGTGCTGCCTTCCTCGACTGCAAGTGGTGTCCAATTTTGAAGCTATAATGAGTAAATGAATGCGATTCTCAAAACAAGGCGGTGTGTTTTGATCGTCGACCATCTTGGAAATTTCCAACTCTCGTACCCAGGACACTGCGTGATAATCTAACCTGGACAAGAGAGGAGAGAATAGCTCAGACTAGGGCTGGGTACCGGTGTGACAGCGTTCTCGCCCCCCCGTGATATCGCCCCCCCGGGGGCAAAATCACTAGTGTTTTCGCCCCCCCCGGGGCAGGATCACTAGCGATTTCGCCCCCCCATCTCGCCCCCCTCTGGTGATTTCGCCCCCCCCCTCCCGGGGCGAAATCCCTAGTGATATCGCCCCCCCTCCCGGGGCGAAATCGCTAGTGATATCGCCCCCCCGGGGCGAAATCGCTAGTGATATCGCCCCCCCCCCCTCCCGGGGCGAAATCGCTAGTGTTTTCGCCCCCCCCCCCTTCCCGGGGCGAAATCGCTAGTGTTTTCGCCCCCCCCCCCCTTCCCTTCCATGTGTATTTACCTGTTAATATTCTAACAGCAGAGGAACAGGTGCGCATAGCTGTTAATGAGAAATGTGTATTTACCTGTTAGTTTTCTAACAGCAGAGGAATAGGTGCGCATAGCTGTTAATGAGAAGTGTGTATTTACCTGTTTGTATTGAACAGGTGCAGGAACAGGTGCACATACCTTTATGGTGATTAGCATATATTCAACTGTTAGTTTTCTTTCAACTCGAAAACAGGTGTGTTTAACCTGTATATTGATAATCCTATATTTATATTTCAGCCATACATAGTATGGTGAAATATATTGTATTCGTAATGTTTCTTTCTTTCTTTCTTTCTTTCTCCTGTCAAATCTTCAAAGTGATTCATCTCCGCCGTTCCTGGACCGAATGACCTGAAATTTGGCACAGGGGTAGAATGGGCCAATACCTTGATGCTTTTATCTCAGTTTTTTCATATCTGCCTCTAAAATGATTTTATTGAGATTTTTTGGTCAATTTTAGACCAAAACTGTATATTTTGGCCCCTGTACCCTGGTATTACAACCAAATGAGCTGAAATTTGACAGAGACGTGCCTTAATAATGCCCCCATATAAATTCGATAACACTTTTGGTGTACAGTACAACAAAATGCTTATTTTTGCGATTTTTTGACCAATTTTTGACCAAAAAAGGACACTTTTGGCCCCTGTACCCTGGTATTACAACCAAATGAGCTGAAATTTGACAGAGATGTGCCTTGATATTTCCTTCATATAAATTCAATAACACTTTTGGTGTACAGTACAACAAAATGCTTATTTTTGCGATTTTTTGACCAATTTTTGACCAAAAAAGGACACTTCTGGCCCCTGTACCCTGGTATTACAACCAAATGAGCTGAAATTTGACAGAGATGTGCCTTGATAATCCCTTCATATAAATTCAATAACACTTTTGGTGTACAGTACAACAAAATGCTTATTTTTGCGATTTTTTGACCAATTTTTGACTAAAAAAGGACACTTTTGGCTCCTGTACCTTGGTATTGCAACCGAATGAGCTGAAATTTGACACAGATGTGCCTTGATAATCCCTTCATATAAATTCAATAACACTTTTGGTGTATAGTGCAACAAAATGCTTATTTTTGAGATTTTTGGCCAATTTTTGACCAAAAAAGGACACTTTTGGCTCCTGTACCCTGGTATTACAACTAAATGACCTGAAATTTGGTATAGATAGGCATTAGATACTTGGTAACAAGATTCTAGTAAAATTTTTGACATAAACAACTTTAAAATGATTAATTTTGGCACTTTTCTGAGGGGAAATTTGTTTTCTTTTGGCCTCCTGACGTGACCTTCCGTGACCCCGCACAGAGCCACACCTGTGCGCGTCAGCCGGAGAGTTAATTGAATCAAAGACCTAGCCAATCAGCGGAGAGGAGGCCAAAGGCTAATTAATATTCATAAGCGTGTCCTCATGATCCCGTATATAGCAGTGTTCCCGCCAGGGGGAGCGAAGCCCGCCTAAGGCTCTCGCATTTTAGACTATTCAGAAGGCTTTATATTGTATCAGTTCTTAGGGGCATATCTATGATAATCGCAGCAGTCACTTAACTTCTCTTCAGGAGTTTAGCGTAACACTATTTCAGGTCAAACCGTCAAAGGCAACTAAAAACAAACTTTAACGTTACTGAGTTCAACAGTACTTATAACTTGTTATCCGAAGTTGAAACGCTAGCGATGGTATTTTCGCTGCGCTGTTAGCTCCGTGCGACTGTTGTTGACGGTCTTATAACGGTATATTTTGCACCCCTGTACCCTGGTATGAGTAACATTTGGTATAGATAGGCATAAGATAGTTGGTAAAATGATCCAAGTAAAATTTTTGGCATAAAGTACTGTAAAAGGCTTAATTACAGCACTTTTTTTAGGGGAAATTGGTTTTCTTTCGTTCTCCATGCAATGACCTTTCGGACGTTCACCCCACAGAGCCGACATCTGCACCTGCGTCTAGCCGGCAGGAAGAGTTAATTCAATTAATGGTTCAGCCAATCAGCGAAGAGGAAAGCGGAGGCTAATTAATATTCATAAGCGGGACCACACAATACGTTAACTTGAAGACTCAGGACGTACAGACTTCTCGCCAGGATTTTTTCAAAGCGTCGGACAGGGGTCCGGGGGCCGCCGAATGTCCCTGGCGGGGTCCAGGGGCAGGGCCACTGTGGGGGGGACCCAGGTGGGCGAAGCCCCCCCGGAAGCTCTTGCATTTTAGACTATTGAGAAGGCTTCTTTTATCAGTTTTTTTAGGGCCATATCTACGATAATCGTAGCAGTCACTTACTTCTCTTCAGCAGTTTGACTTTAAAATATTTCGGGTCAAAGCTTCAAAGACAACTAAAACCTCATAAACAACAAACTTTACTTAGCTCAACAGTATACAAAAATATTGTCCGGGTTGCCATCCTTAGTTGAAGCGCTTATTTATAGCGCTAGTATCTTCGCTGCGCCGTTAGCCGCCGTGCGACTTTTGTTGACGGTCTGATATCCCTACGTCGCCGCCTCGCTGATATTCCCACGGACATGTTTCAAGAAAAATGCCCAGCAAAAAACGCTGTTCTGCGTCAAATTCTATTCTATAAAACATGTGGGACTCAGTGTTACAGTCTAAATATTTTGTAGAAGCACCGCTGTAGGAAAGAAGGTCCAAGCAATGTAAAACATCACGTAGCATGAAGTTCGCTGTCAACTGGCACACAGCACATGACTGTTTGAAACTCTAAGTCTAATCAACAGCCGTGTTTGATTGATAGCCGGCGGTCCTTTGATGAAGTCGGCGAAAGGTGCGTTAGTTAGAAAATCTGCGTTTAGTTTTGATACGTAATTATAAGTTAGACAGTGGCGAGAATGATTATTTTCTCATCAATATTTCTCTTCAGAATTATTTGAACTTAATTGTACATCTAAACAATTGGCTTACCTGTGCAATGTTTATATGATTAATGATCAGTGTACTGAAATCATGTGTAACGTATGGCTAATAGTCAATAGATCAGCATTTTCTCTATAGTGACCACCTGTCTATAGTGGCCACATTTCCTAGTGCTGTTGTTGTTTGACATAAACTTTGAACATTTAAATTGTAAGTAACTTTAAACTGCCAGAGTTTCAGCCCAATAAAACACTCTCAGCGCAAGGGTATGAACAGACTGACCAGACAGACGAAAATAAATCCTCGAACAAGGTTCAATCGTATCTTCCGGGTCTGGCAGGAAGTTGTTAAACTAAAATAAGAATAGGCTCGATGGCTGATTGCATACAAAGTAAAACAGTTTAACAGTTTTACAGCTTGAAGAAAACAAACGCTCCTACAGTACCTGCACCTGCTTGATAATTATTAAATCGTATGCCCTACTTGAAAAAAAAAGTTCACTGCAATAATAAATGTACCAACATCACAAGGAGCTTATACTTTTTTAAACTTACACCTAGTTATCGTACTGAAAATTGTTAATGACATTACATGAAGTCATTCAACAATTTTCAGTCATGATGAAAATTTTCTGAATGGAAGGTGTGATTATTGTCATTTTCTGAAAAATAGAAGCAAGCTCTGTTTTTACCTGGAATCAATTCACAATACCAGTCCACTTTGGAGGGATAATGTACTGTTAAGATGATGTTCCATTTTTGCGCAGGGGTGATTTGGAACAGTCCAATGTTGCGTGGGAAGGGGTATGGCTGAAATATGCTGTATTTGCTCTTAAGCAAATGTCGGCCTTTCTAGTTACCCGTTAGTTTTGAACTCCAGAACAGCCCAGGAACAGGTGTGTTTACCTGTATGTTGATTAGCATGTATTTACCTGTTGGTTTCGTTTCAATTCGGATACAGTTGTGTATTGAACACCGGTTAGTATTATCAGCACAGGAACAGGTGTGCTTACCTGTACATGTATGTTGATAAGGATGTATTTAGCTGTTAGTTTTGAACATCACAATTTGTTTCAACTCATAGACAGGTGTGTATACCTCTGTGCTGATTGGCAAATATTTACCAGTTTTGTTACAACTCAGCAACAGGTGTGTTGATATGCATATGTTAATATACGTTCGTGATGTTAATAAAAGTCACCACAAATTCACGACAGAAATGTATCTGTTTTATTTCAATGCAAAGTGTGCTTGCACCCAACCAGGTAGGATCGGCTTCACAGGTACTGTATCTCATCTTAACATACTAAGGTGTCACGTATATATAGATACCAGGTAACACACTATATATGTTACATCCAAGTACCATATTGTTCCAAGTAGCTCGATTAATATGCAGTGACAAGCTGCAAGTTAAGTATCTTAAGGCTATGTAAAAAAGTAGGTAAATATATACAAAAGTATATATAAATATATATATATATAAGTATATATATATATATATATATATATATATATATATATATATACAAAAGTAGGTAACAAGACAGTGCTAATCATTATCACAGCAATAGGATTAAGATTCAACCGAACACTCTAGAAAACGAGAAGGATATCCCTAGGGGGGGGGCGAAAACGCTGGGATTGGGAGGGGGGGCGAAAACGCCAGAGGGGGGCGAAAACGCTAGCGATCTCGCCCCCGGGGGGGGCGAGATCGCGGGGGGGGGGCGAGATCGCTGTCACAGGGGTACAGAAAATTCAGGTCCAGGTCCGGTTCAGGTCCAAAGGATCAGGTCCAGGTCCGGACCTGAACCTGGACCTGATTCAGTATGACTCATACCAATGGTCCATTTCACTACAAAGAAATCTGTCTGGTGGAGTATTAGACTTACACTGGCGTTTTAAAATCCTACAACGCTAACTGCACCTGTACGATTGGCTGTAAAACTTGGTAGAAATTACTATAAACTCTACTCTACTTCACTCTTGTCATTTTCTTCCAACTGCAAGCGCCAAAACGTGTGAATGCCTGATAAAATGATATGTTAATTTTCTAATCGGTCCAACATCCGGTCCACCTAATTTTTTCAGGTCCGGTTATTCTGGACCGGTCCAATAAGAAAAACCGGTTTTGTACCGGTACGCTGTACCGATACCCAGCCCTAGCTCAGACTGCTCTGACCAGGGTTTCAATTCCTTCAACTTATAAATTACCCGCTTCGTCAGCAAGCAGAAAATGACTTATGAACATATTTCAGAAATGGTTGTGGAACGATACGGCCTTTTTAGCAGGGCATGTAGACTTTTATGTATGGCTCTTCTAAGATATTTGGTCTACCTATGAAAATTATTCCTCCCAACAACTTCGAATTCTTCCAGATGAAGGGATCTAAATTTTTATGAGATGACAATGGTTTTATTACTCCGGTATCTCTACGCGAGTCTTAGCATTGAGGTTTCAGTGTGGTTGTATAATAATTTTCTGGTTATTCCTCTTTACTTTATAACACTATAGGAAAGTTAGTTTTTTAAGAATTGTAAACTAGCTATAATTCAGACAGTGAAGTCTGCCAAACGCAAATAAAGTTCTTTGACTCCGGTTGCAAAACGATACGGCTATTTTCAACAGAACCCGGTCCTTCCCAAATATCTGCCCCTGTCGTGAAACTTGACCCCCTTACAATCTTCAATATGGATGGATCTAAATTATGAAAATCAGCTTTATTATCTATTATTTCTAAGTGAATTTTGACATTGCGATTCAAGATGTTTCAGACGAGTTAGCTGGTCGCAAACCATGATCCTCGGCCATCTAACTCCTCTGGCATGTTATGCATCTTTGTATATAATTTTGATTACTATCCCCGTGAGCCTGGTATCGCAGAGGTAGTTTACCAAAGTCCCACAAGAAAATATATTGGTAGAATTGTTGAGAAGTTCACAGTATATAACGAATGAAGTAAGAAATTCATGAAAAATGT
The DNA here is from genome assembly GCF_000003815.2 of Branchiostoma floridae. Taxonomy (NCBI): domain Eukaryota; kingdom Metazoa; phylum Chordata; class Leptocardii; order Amphioxiformes; family Branchiostomatidae; genus Branchiostoma; species Branchiostoma floridae. The sequence continues at coordinate 15,322,182 of NC_049997.1, forward strand.
AAATATTTGATGGAGGTAAAAGATCTTCCCTTTGTTTTTGTTTTCATTTCTTCACAGTTAGAATAATCTATAATCAATATCATGATGTAAGTTATGCAAGCCCTAGAATGTTCATAATACTGTTATGGGTCATGTTGCATAACAACAGGGACAGGGTGTTAGGCCCATAACCCTGAGTTCGAATCCATGTGCCTCCAAATCTGTGCAATTGGGAAAAGCACTTAACATTACATCACTCCTCAGGGGTTGCCTAGATTCAGTTAGGGACGTCCTTAGGATAAAACTTCAATGGAGGTCCAGTGTTTGAAGACAGCCACTCCTTGAGCACATGAAAGACCCCATCACACATATGGAAGATAGTAGGGATCCTTCCCTAGGTGAGTAGTTCAAAACCTACAGTCCTATGGCTGCACCTGGGACAATTGCTGTCGCATTGAGGTCACCTGAGTGGTGCCAAATGTCAGCTCGCTCCAGACACTTGCAATTTAGCCTCGCCTATTGTATAATATTAAGCTCACAATAACAATACAAACTGAAACACATGCACATGCAGAAGTTGCAGAATACTTTATTGACAGTGAAAACTGACTCTACTGATATAATTTCCTGATGGAAATCAGATATGTACATCTCATTGTCAAATATCCGTGAACTATCGGAGGCAAATAAACATTACATTTTTCTCCAAAAAAGTGTTCGTAACACTGTTTCTTCTCAAATGAGGTGAAAGCAAAACGTTGACTACATGTATTTGTAAATGACATGATGCAAGCTTTTAAGATCAGTTGGATTGTTATTTTCTGTAACTTAAGTATTCATTATCCTATGGTTTATTCCTATAACAAGTAGGAACAAGTCTATTTATTAAAGTATTAGCCTGGAAATCTATGTGGGTACTGTTTTTTAGGTAGCAGGATTCAAGTAAAATTCCAACATAAAATTTCCAATGTGAAGCAAGTCTTTTTCAAGGAATGAGCGATCAACCGCTTCTGTGAAGTCACATTATGCAGATTGAACATGTGACTCGGTGAGCAGTGGATCATAAGTTGCAGACAATGGTCACAGTAAAATTTCTGCAATATTATCAAATGTTCAACATGTTTTGACGTCACAGAAGCAGTGGATTGTTCATCCCTTGAAAAAAGACCTGTTTAATCGCTGAAAAAACTTCTGAAATCCTACTGTATAATTGTAAACATACAATGTATACACTGTCCTCAAAGCCAATGAATTTTGTTTCACAAGTAAGGCCATGTTGATGATATGGATGACATCCAAATGCCAATCAATTTTGTCAAAAAAAAGTTTCTGATCATACTGTAAATTGTACAAAGCAGCTGTAAAATGAGACGATATATGCTAAAAATTGCAAAGGATTGTATAGGGTGAAAAAGTGAATTCCAAAGTCAAAGAGAAGATGTGGAAGAACAAAAATGAAGAATCTATAGTTTGGTATACATGTGTGTGTTTAGTCATTCGTTCAACCTTCCTGACCACTTGGATTTCATGGTGAAGGCAACTTTATTTTTGCCAAACTTTTTAATATTTTTTGCACCTTTTTTGCATCAGTTTTGGGTTTCCAAGAGGATGTCATCCATATAATCAAATCAACATAGCTAAAGCACAGAAAAACATGGTACAAAAGCATATGTATAACTGTTACAATGTCAATGTATCAATGTAGAGAATCAGAAAAAAATGTTGTCAACTTCAAGAGTGACAAGTTGCTTCACTTGACCAACACACGTTAAAACGAAAAAGTATAAGACAATGCCGTAAAATACACGTAAGCATAAAAATGATATCTCCGCCTGCTGACGGAAAAAAACATGATTACGTGGGAAAAATTAATACTAGCTAGTAGTATCTCTAGACAACAAAAGTCTGAATCATTATTGGGTATGCTCTTAGAAGATTAAGCATTTGATAATGTCATTATGGTACAAATGAATTTAGTGGTGCTTTAAAACGATGTCAATAAAGAAAACAAATTTCAGTATAGTTATAGTCAATTTTACATACAGACTGAGCCTACATCACATTCCATTTTGTACCTGGATGGTGTGATAAACAAACGGATCCACCCCTGAGGTGTAGCCAAAAAAGGACAGCCATGATGACACAGCATGTTGTTACAGTGAGGATGGAAAGTCTTTTAACATTTCAGCCAATCACGTACGCTCTTAAAGTCATGGGGTTATGTGATTGGCTGGTAACATTTATTGACACATTAGCCAATCATGTTACCTCTTACAGCAAAGAAGTATGTGATTGGCTAACAGGCGGTATGGTGGTCTGAGATGAAATTCTGTTTGAAGAGTTGAATGTCATGGAACAAATAACTAGTCTTTCAAAAAAGAAGTGGAACGAAAAAAAACAAGTGCTTACATGGCTTTAAAAAATGGCCCAAACAAACGACAATCTGTCTGGAATGCTGTGTTTTACACAAAATGTCTATTTTGGAATGCTTTAAATTTTTTTAGTCCAGGTCTTTTCAATATTTCTTGTAATGCAACAATACTATAGCAGTAGAAAGAAAAGGTTCTAAAAACCTAAAATACCTACCAACTACAACAACAATTAACAACTTCTAAAGCAAAGAGACCATTAACATGATATTACAATACAAATTACATAAAATCACATTTAGGAATGTATCTTTAAGTATCTTAAGTGGGGCTAGGTGACTTTGAAAGTTAATGCTACCCAAGACAAGTACAAAAGGTAACTTTTGGTTCCAAAGTTTGCCTTTTTCCATCATCAAATTTGTCTATCCCTAAAGATTACTATGCTACTATCACACAATTCCACATTTTTATTTATATATACACACACACAGAAATTGGTCTCTCTAAAATACATAGTCTTACTGATAATTATATATGACAGTCACAAATCATTTTTCAACACTGAAATCTTAAACATTGGACAAATTTTCTTGTGTCAAACACACAACTTTGCTGGCTATGACCAAAACAGAAGCCAAGTTCTGTAGCAACTTTAAGAGACACAAAGAAATTTGTCCAAAAAATTATCGATTCCTCTGGCTAGCAGAGGTATAATTTCAGTGATAAATTACTCCTTATACCATTTGGATAAGAGATAATACTGAATTGTCACATGGCAGGGTCTTCTTAATATCAACAGTAAATGATATACCATTTGGCTCGCCCCTGAGGCATCGCCAAAAAGCCTGCCAATGTTACTTGTGTTTAAAAACAACAGACCTTTGTCACAGTTTGAACTGGGCATACAAGGTGATGCATTATGGGTAATATGTCAAGAACTGTTTACCTTTGACCTTGTGCAGGGTCAGTTCAAACTGTGACCAAGCTTATAGCAGTGCGTGAAAATGTCTGTTTAGTTTAAGAGAGTAGGGCTCAAAATACTCTACTGTTTTCTGATTCATAATTCAACGCCTTCTATCAGTTTGCCAAATTGCAAGTTGTTTGTATATTTTTCTGCAAAATAAAGTTCCTGAAAATTGCGAGGGGATATTTCGAGCCCTGTGAGAACATGTCACACGTAGAGAAGTCTAGAAACTAGCACATACAAGATAAAGAAGCTTTGAAAATTGTCACACATTAAGCAAATGGGTTTGTCCTTTTAAGTAGCAATGGATACAAATGTTTAAAAACTAGAATTCTGCCTTTCTTGCACCCTAAAATTAAAGAGGGATGCTTGAAAACAGATATTTTGTTACAAAGGCCTTTGGAATTTTATATTTGGAACATTCGAACACAGATTGACAAACAGATTGACAATTGTCTGAATACAATCTTTTTCAGTAGTGCTGTTACCACCTACCAATTACGTAGAGAACTGCAGAAATTTATTTCTAAATTTTTCTCTTTGCATAAAGCAAAGGGGGATGAATCCTTTCATATTTATCATAAGTTTAAATTGCTTTTAATTTTGCTGTCCTCGTATTGTTTAGCTAGACAATGTTTCAATTCCTCTAAATGGTTTTGTACAAATTGTAGCACCTAAAAACAAATAGGATGCAGTATCTAAGTATGCAGTGACAAAAAACTTTTCACTGTAACTCTTTTTTTTTCTGTACAATAATCCAACAACACATTAACATTTTCCAAAAGCTTTGACTAAAATTCAATAGCATATACATGTATATGCATTCGAGGACAATTCATAACTAGGCACTTGCCTTCACAGCAAAAAGGGAAAAGTGTTTTGGAACAAACAGACTTGTTTAAAGTGGTACTGTAAAACTCTAAAATGTTTGCAGTGGTTTTATGTTTTAGGTGATCTTTCCATCACAAATTCATGACACAGCGAAAGTACATTTCCAGTTTATTACCACTGTACTACAGAATTGTTTTTTCGGCACAAAACTCATTTTTACCACAAAGGTCATTGTGAAAGTAAGAGAATTTACAGTATGTCAAAGTTTGTAGCACTGGTGTAAAACATGACATTGAATGCTATTCTGATGGAATGGAGCAAGAAGTAGGTGTTGTTGTTGTTGTTGTTGTTATTGACTGTTGAACAAAGCTAAGCCTTGCACTGTACAGTTCCTATTGGTACGCTATCTGGTCATTCTCATACGCAGCGGCATCCAACAGCAAAACCGCCTGTCTGGATGTACCCTGCTTTCTCAACCGTCACTCTTAGTTCCTGACCGCCCTGCTAATAAATATTAATGAGCATACCCTTATATATGCCAGAACCCTTTTGAAAACTGAAAGACCTATTCTCTGATTGGCTGACAGCTGGTTTGGGGGTATTTCCACAGGAACTAAGAGTGACGGTTGAGAAAGCAGGGTACATCCAGACAGGCGGTTTCGCTGTTGTAATGTCCCTGCGTAGGAGGATGCATCTGGTGAGAAGACGGTATGTACAGTACAGCATGGCAGAGCGGTCCTCACGTGGTTCCCGTCGCACCCTCCGCTTGTTCCTCGTCAGCCTCGTCCGTGTGTGTTTCTGCCGAGTTTCCCGCCGTGTCCACGCCGCTGTCAACGTCGTTGGATAAACTCAGGTCGTCCAAGTTCTGGGGCAACGGAAGCAGAAGAGATCATTGATCAAACAGTTCTATGATAGACTGTTTGCACTAACTTTCCACTATGAAGGCAGGTAAAGGCAGGTATGAAAATGTAGTACATTTGTATTTGCATTTTCATGGATTGTATTGCCTGGTGTAGCACAACATTTCTGTGCTTTTTTGGGCAAGGTTTTTTGGGTTTTTCTATTTAGAACATTAGACATTTGATTATAGTGCTTATCTGAGAGTGTCTGAAGATCTTCGTATGTCCAAAAATACTAAGGCATGATCTGTTGTTGTTGTCCACCTTGTAGTCCCTACTGCCACATAGGGCAGCAGATTTTCTTGCTGTTTCATTAGCTAGCTTGAGGCACCTCCTCAAACATGGGAACCAAGTATTATGTCCCTTCAGAAAGATGTGTGCAGCCCCAACCGAGATGCCCTTCCCTGGATTGAATCGGGGTCTTCCGTTACCAACTAGTTGGAACCAGGAGGTCAACTATGAGGCTGCTACCATTTGAGCTACATCCCTTTGGTCTATGTATAATTTACTGAAATGCAACTATGGACACCATTGTTCAAATGGACACAGCAATGATGTCACATATACATGTTCTATAGTACTACTGCCTGACTATAAATTTACATACTGTAAATGCAGAAATGTTCACGGTAGTTTGATGTTTGCTGTTTTCACGGTGAACTTAAAACCACCACGAACATTTTTCCATTACAGTATGTGACTACTGTCTATGGCACTACCGCAAAATTAAAACTACCACGGACACTCCATTATCTCGCTACTGCAAACGTAATTCCCTGCGAACTTAAATGCATTCACTTTACTGCGCATACAGACATTATTAAAGCAAAATCTTCCTACAACAAGAAAAAAGATTGACAAACCTCCAACTCTCTCATGACCAGGTCTGTGAAGTCTGTCGTGTTCTCTTTGTACCCTACTGCTGACTGGATGGCCTCTCTGAACATCTATGACAACATTAACAAACAAATAAACAGTAAATAACAACAAAAGCACAAGTGCTGCTTTCGAAAAGGTTTTATCCAGTAAACTCTGGTGGAGGTGAAATTCTTGCATTTCTGATTCGAAAACAAGAGTATAAGTTTATAATGTCATGAAAAATCAAACTTGTTCTGGTTAATCATCATCTAAGTACTTGCAATTCTAAAAAGAGTTGCTAGGTGGGGCTACTACACAATGAAATGTTGTAAAAATCAGACTACAAACTTGTTCCAACTTAAAGATGAGGAATCATCATATCAGTACTTGCAATTCTGACATGACCTGCTAGATGGGGTTACTACACCATGAAATGGCAGACATAAGGATCAAGTACCTTGACAACGTTTGTTCCATCAGAGGCTGACACAAAGTAGAAAGGTAGCTGGTGTTTCTTTGCAAAGTTAAAACTTTTCTGTGTGACTTTGTAGTCCACTGGAAAAAAACAACAGGTACAATTCCATATAAGCATATCAAACTGACAATTGTAATATTACTGTAATACCTTTTACAATAAAATTTCTTCTGATCTTTCTACATGTAAAACTAAAACATTAATGCAAGACATTTTCTCCACTTATATAGGATTTGATCTCTAAAACTCTGGGCAAGCAAAAGAAAGTAATAAAAGTATATGGCACATACTAACTTAAAGATGCTTTAAGTAGGATAATAAAAAAGAGATGCATGCATGATGTATTGTGCAGAAACTACATAAGCACCCCCGTTAAACTCCCCTCACTATACACTCCGTTACTGCATTTGTGCCAATGTGTTCTCAACACAGGGTTGGATTTGAGTAATGCTATTTGGTAGCAAGTTTGTCACGATTGTGTACTGCAAACCTAGTGATTTGAGACTGTCTAGTCTTGCAATGCAGGTCACTGTAAACAATATTTTTGTGTTGAGTATGAGAGATACATGTAGTGACACAAAAACCATGTCCAAAGTGCATGACAAAGATACTCTGTATCACAATCACATGGTTAGTTCTATGTCACAGTAGATACAAATAACCTACAAGCTGTGTAAGACCAGACTAAGGTTTGATCCACTTACACCAGGACGGACTCTAATAGTAAATCTTTTCTGTCTTTCGATAAGTGTGTTGGGTAGAACATTCTGAAGCTCAAACACACGTACAGAACCTCCAATGTTATGTCCTATTCAAGAGGTCTTTCATATCTGAAGCTAGGTACAGTGTATGTGCCTTTTCCAATGGCACAATATTGGGGCTTGTTAGGAATTCCAACTAAAACTTTAAAACCCTACCCTTGTGTTGAGAACAACTCGGCACACGTGCAGTAATTTTTGAGCAAAAGGAGTCTAACAGGGATGACCAGGTTGTAACAGAAGGTGACAGGGTGCGCACGGAATGTTCTTACCATCTATGCAAATCAGCATGAGAGGGTCCGACATGGAAACAAACGGAAAACTGTGGTGAAATGCCAAACAAGCCGATGGCACCGGAAGCTTGGTGTGAAAAACTATGACTACAGTTTAAGTAGTATGAGGCCAGAAAATTAGGAAGCGCAAGTTGCCAATAATCCTTCCCACCTCAAATGCAAATTAAGACACACATGCATACATTTAAGAGATATGATCTCTCATCGGTCAAATTACTAATTGTATACGTACATTGTAATCAAAAAGTGATACGTTTCCAGAGGGCAGATACGGTTAAGGTTAGTGACTATTGATCACGCAAGCACTGGTAAAAGCGACTGTTCTGTCCAAATGTATTGTCCTTACCCAGTCTCTACAGTAGGCTGTTTCCGACTGGCTGTGGTAAATGCGCCAGGATTTTTTTTGGCGGTGCCGACAGAAGCGGTTGGTTCAACCGTTCGTTTGGGTGCATGGATGGATGCATGGATCGATCAATTTAACCAAACCCTTCTAATAGCCCTTCTGTACGCCTGATTGTGTAATTGAGTCAGCATGGCCGAGTGATCTAAGGTACAGTTCTGTACATAGCAGTTTGCTTTTGCAGCCGTGGATCGTGGGTTCGAACCCCACTTGCTACAATTTTTTTTCTTTGTTAGACAAATCTCATGTACTGTTTTTTTAATAGAAGAAAGACCAATTCAGTAATTCGATGTTTAAAAACTCTTTTTTCGTGTGATTTTGTTTAACATCCAGGCTTTTTCCAAAATACGCACCAGTCAGCTTTTTTCAGAAGCTTTCTTGTTTACTGTACAGTATGTAACTTTAGTTCTAACACAAATACTCATTTTTCTCCCTATCATGAAATTGAATACCTACTAACTTAAGTGCATTTACTGTGGTTTGTATATAAGAAAATCTACATAAGGACTTACCGTCTATTTTATTTGCACAGACGAGGCAGGGTATCTCTGGTCGGTACTGTCGCAGCTCTTTGAACCAGTTGGGCAGGTTTTTGTATGTTACTTTTCTCGTCACGTCGAACACCTGCGGGGTACAGAACATCACCACATTTTTGTTTACTCCAGCAAAAACAACAACAACATTCGTTAATGGGAAATTATGTAGCATCAGGATGATAAAAGAAGTCAATTCTGGCCATTTCTGTACAAAATAAGTTGAATCAATGCCAGCCCATTACATATCTGGAAGGTAATCGAGGGGTAATCAGAAGTTGATGCTGTATAATGTAACTGCTGCCTAGTCCAAGTTCAATGTCAATTTGCAAAAACAATTATATTCTGGCATTCAGAAAAATTTTACTAGCAGAACCAGAACAATTTCCTCTGGTGTGTAGTATGCCTTTACTAGTAATTGACAACATTAGGTAAAGATCCACAACCTTAGTATGCGATTTCCAACACATCCTTGGTACCAAAGTGCTTCATCCCCAATTTTGCATACCACTCCACTATCATTAATGTTTTCCCCCCACCCCTAAAATGTAGGGACTGACCAGTATACAGCAGTGTGCCTGGTAGTAGTAGGATGGATGCATGTTGTTGAACCTCTCTTGCCCTGCCGTATCCCAGAAATCTAACACAAACAAGTAAACAAACATTATCGTAAACAAAAACAATGCACATCTGCGTCAATATGATATGTTCGGAAGTTATGTTTATTAGATGTTTGAAGGAAAATTGAGAAATGTATCCTTGAATAACCCTTTTATACCTTCAAGGCAACATTAAAATACTCGAAACCCCTTTCCCGGCCTCTGTTAACTTCAAGAACAAACAAGTCAAGTGGATCATAACAATTATTTCCCTCACCTACGCACACGTCCTTACCACCCACTTCCGTCTGATACCGGAATAACGTTAGCGCGTACGTCGAGAGTTGCTGTGGTTGGCTGAGAGGATTATGTCAAGGGTCGTCAACCGTTTCCCAAGCCCTCAAAACTACAAAAGCCATTTGTTACATAAGCGCTTTTCATGAACAAACACGCAATCTTTCACTTCTCTTAGTTACTAGAGGGCAAAACTGATACATATTCATATTCACTATTGCAAAACTTTGGCTTGTTTTATATGATGTTACAACCAAAAGTATTCATAATCCTTGTCAATTTGTACATCATGGAATATGGACCTAAAAAATTCATCTAATGTCATTTGTCATTGTCATCAATTCAAGAACAGTCATCGGTGATTTAATATCACTGACAAAACTATGTAGATCTTCAAATGTTTGCAGTTACTGTAGTTATATCAACACAGTGAATGTACATTTCCAATGATTACTACATACATTGTAACACTGCAAACTTCAAATGCTGTGAAACCCTCCTTTTCCACCTGATAACGAAATTAAGTACCCACAAAAAGAACAACATAGTATTTGTAGGTACAATAATCTGATGTAAAAAGGATACTATCCATCCATGAGAAATCTCTCCACCAATCTGAAATGAAAAAAGGCAATAAAACATTAAGGGTGTCTTCTTAGTGATGTGCTACTCATGTTCATGTTCAGGTCAAAAGTCAGGTCCAGAGGTTTAGTTTCAGGTCTGAACTTATACGTTTGGGCCTAAACCCCATGGCATATGTGTAAAGTTCAGTGATAAAATGTTTTCGTCTTTTTCCAGTGCAAAAGGAGAATAAAACGTTAAAGGGGCATTCCACTCCACACAAGAGTGTTATTTTCCGATAGATATTAATTTTAGGAAGTAATAAATGCATACTACTTCACATTATACGATAAAGTACCCAGTTGCTCCACAAGGGAATGCATGGGTAGGGTCTGCATGGGTTTAGTGAGTGTCATATTGTTTTACAAAACACACATAGCGCATTTCATCCCAAGGTGAATTCCACAAAATTCAGCTGATTATGTTTTCATTGACACATTATCTATTGGAAAACTCCAGTGTCCACCCCCTTCTGGAGTGGAATGCCCCTTTATTAAAGCCTTAAGCCTTCCAGTACTGTGCCCTAGACGCAATACACCTTTCTCACGTGGCGGCCATGATAGATCTAAAACAAGTTCAATGTGGCAAACAAAAGGCTGTCCATCATAATTAGCAGTTCGACCAATGGTAGCCTGCCAATTAGGAAATCGACCAATAAGTGAATGGCTGCAAATTTGTTAAAAATTTGCATTATTATGTTTTTATTTTGCATCTCTTAAGGGGACTAAGGGGTCAGTCTACACTACTCTAAATTGCTACATCTTTCGGTGCATAACACTTCTTGTAATATTTATTATTCTATCTTATATCATGAAAATTTGTGTGGTTTGGGGGAAAACTAAATGGGACCTGATTTTAGAAATAAGTTTTGTCTGTTTGCCTCATTGACCTCTTCTTCGATCTATCATGGCCGCCGCGTGAGAAAGGTGTATGGCACACTGACTGTACAGCCTCAAAAAGGTTACAAGACTGACTTTACCTTCTTTTAAAATATACACAAATAAAAAGGTGTTGACCGCAGTCAGGACAGCATAGTATTGAATGGTTACACACATAGATGGTATCCAGTCTAGGGCTAACAATGCTATCAGCTATTGTGTAAATATGCTATAGAATGGCTTGTGTACATTAGACAATTGCTTTTCGCAACAGGCTTTTTCAAAGGAGCCTAACGGCCCAAAAGAAAGATTTCCATTGTGTGCATTGTGTACCATAAACTGTCTCAGGACATAACATGCAGAGAGTATAACTATAAGCTGCATATCTGGACAGATTTGATCCATTCAGATTGGGAAGGACCCTAATTACTTTTTTAGTAAGTGTGATGGGTTCTTTCACGTGCTTTAGGAGTGGATTTCCTCAAACATGAGACCTCAATTTAATGTCCTATTCGAGGGATGTCCCTAACTGCTGTTAGGTACTACAGTAGTAGTACTCATTTTCACCTGAGTGAAGTGAGGAAAATCATGTCAAGTGACTTTCCCAAGGGTACAATATTATTGGGGCATGTCAGGAGATTAAAACCAAGGACAACTAGGGTCTGGGCCAAATATCTTTCCATTAGGTCACACCAACGCCACAAAACACCATTCCTTTCTTTGTAACAAAAGTAACTTACTGTCGAGATCAAAAGTTTAATTCCTTTCTAGATTTGGTTACATGTTTTTGATTGTTCTTAATTGAAATTGTGACTACTTGTATATCCACCTCTTAGCTTACTTTACCTCAAGAAATACAAACCAGAAACTAAAATAACAACTGACACATTTGGCAATGACGCAGTGGAACAAACTTGATACTTTTCACAGAAAAGAAACAGCACAATTGATACTCTAATGGGTTGGACAAGTTTTCTAAAATTCACTTGTCCTATCGGGCAAGCACACAAAAAATTTACTTGGCAAACCAATTTTTCACTTGCCTAAAATTCCAATGTCACTGTTACAAATATATGCATTTTCACTTCCAGCAATGGAATTCTCTGTTGACCATTGCTTGACCACTGTAAAAAGTAACAAGTATATCAAAATTGCACTCAATCAATGGAAAAATCTTACTTGCCCAATCGGACAATTCGGGTAGGACTTGCACTTGCCCGAACAGCACTTTCATTTGCCCTGGACAATAGTGGACTTGTCCAACTATTTACACAGTTACTGTTTTGTCCAATTTCTGATCAAGGAGGTTCAACCTCCTTGTGCTGACAGAAAATTTTGAAACAAGTAATTATTTCTTTCGTTAAGACCACATTAATTAAAAGTTTGGCAAAGAGAAAATGTCTTCATCATGAAATTTTAGTGGTCAGTGGTTAATAAATGACTAAACACGAGTATGGTATACAGAACAATGGATTCTTGTTCTTTTACATCTTCTACTTTGACCTTGGAACTGACTTTGGCATTCTAAATATACATTGGTAATATACATTTTCTGTTGAGTCAGCATGACAGAATCAAAGTGAAACCAATGTGGCCTTATCAGAAAAGCTTAGTCATTCTCTAACTCTTAAGTCTATGCAGATTGTAGATTTAGTGATATACTGTAAATGCATTTAAGTTCGCGGGGATTTAATTTCCAGTAGCGGGAAAAGGGCCTTTTCGCGGTGGATTTAAGTTCACGGTAACACCATAAACTGCAATCTAATACCATAATAGAAAAATGTTTGCGGTGGTTTTAATTTCGCGGTAAAGTGGTCACCGCGAAAACTGCGAACATCAATCCACCGCGAATATTTCTGCATTTACAGTATATAACACCTGTAGAGTGCTGATGAATATTCATGAGATATCTAAGCATTATACTAGGCAAGTCCATAGACATCACTAAAAAAAATCACAATCTTATCTCAAATGATTGTTTAAACTTTCCGAAAAATAACATGTTTTGCATGGACTGGGTTGCACACACAAAATGTTGCTTGCACGGAGTCCTATTGGTTGCACAGCTGAAAAACACCTGTCAGTTGCACCTGTTTGACAACAGGTGTCAAGGTTGTATACTTAACCTACGGGGGTCAGAAGATAGCAATCAACTGTACTGTTGCTAATAATAAAGTCCATCTGGAAAACTTGGAAAGAGTCCAACAAAGGGTTTAGTAATAGACAATTTTTTAAAATTCACTGGCCGTATTGGGCAAGTACTGGTCATTTCATATTGCATGCACCAACTTTTCACTGGCCCAAAATTTGAATAACACATTGCTTACGGAAAAGGAATTCTTGTTCCCTGTTTTCGGTAAAAAAAAGCATGTAACTTGTTAAAATATACAACAACTTACAAGACCAGGCTGGCTACAGGAAGCATGATACAGTGGATAGGGCAAGTACAGGATCACATGCCCTTGCCCTATCTGCACTTTCACTTGCCCCAGCAATTGAGCCAATTGCAATAGACTTATCCAACTATGAACAGTCATTTTTGTGGTTTCAGCAATAGATTAAACAGAGGAGCAAGCACACTGAACAAGGTGGTCTTGCAGTTAGAGTTGTGACACCAGCTTTGTACAGAACTTCAGAAGAGTATAACTTGTACTATAAGCTGCATATCTGGACGGATTTTATCATTTACTTGATCCACTCCAACCGGGAAGGAACTACTAGTACTCCTATCGATAAGTGTGGTGGAATTTTTAGTGTCCTCGAGGTGTGGCTGTTCTCCAACACAGGGCCTTGATTTAATGTTCTATCCACTTGGCACTCTCATAACCACAGTTAGGTAATCAATTTCACCTGAGCGAAGTAACTTTGTGAGGAAATTAGTGTAACGTGCGTTTACCAAGGGCACAACATCAGAGCATATCAGGGGACTCAAAACCGGGATGTCTGGGCTTTCAGCTATCATACAGTTATGGTATGAGACATCATTTTCCAAATTATGACGAATAACAAAAAATAAGAATCATTTATATTTCATCACAATTGCAGGTGTCAAAATTCTTGAAAAAAAAGGACATCAAGGCAGACAACTACGCACTGTTTTATCTCATTTCTTTTTCAGAAACTGGTGACTTAACATGGGAAAACATTCAATCTATAGACTACTTTCTTATAAATAGATTTGTACGTCTTTGCATAGATTCTCATAAACATAATTTATAAGATCAGGTGGTCAAAACACAACTGGACACTGGATTGTACATAATATCGTCGACCCAAAGCTTGTTAGGTACAGATAAGCAGAATAATTCAAACTTGAGGCTTAAATTTTTCATATTTGCTTTCTAAAAGTAACCAATCTTAGAAATCTATCCTGGCGATCTTTGCACATGTGGGAAGCCGGTGTTTGAAACACTATCTTGTAAAAAAAAAAGGCGGAAACATGCAATTCAAATGCCAGATTACGCCCGTTTCAAGCAGAGTTCGAGCTTCAAACTGCACAAACATGATCTCTGAAACTTACTTGGACTTGCCTACGGCGCTGTCGCCCAGACAGATGACTTTGACCTTATATTCGCCGTCTTCTTTGTCGTATTCCGGCACTGAAGCTCTCAAATCCGCCATTTTGAATTTACGGGAAACTATGCGGCGCTAGGCATCATGGGAACGACCGGCAGGTGGGTCAAAGCGACGCCTTGCGAAAAGCGAAAAGTTGCAATTTCATTATGACGTAAAAAAGAGAAAGCTCTATTTGTTTTTAGTCGTATTATTAGGATTAACGAATGGTCCCTCAAACGCAGAGGTACATAAGATTCAGGCTCAGGTCCGGTTCAGGTCCAGATGATCAGCTCAAGGTTTGAACCTGAACCTGATTCAGTATGTGAGAACTTGTGAATGGATGATACTCAAAACAACGGTCCATATCGCCACAAAGAAATCTGTTTTGTGGAGTATTCGAGTCCCACTGGCGTTTTATCATACAGGGCTAACTGCCTCTGTAACACGTTACTGTTGACTTAAAAACTTGGTAGAAATGACTATAGACTCTGCTCTACTTCGCTCTTGTTATTTTCATCGATCGGTCCAAAAAGTGTAAATGCCTGATCATTTAATCCGGTTTTTCTAGACCGGTCCAGTAAGAAAACCCGTTTGTACCATAACGTACCGATACCCACCCCGATCACATAACATAAAGATTTTACTGGTTAATCGTTTATGGCGGCTGTTAGGCCTAGAAAAACTATGTTGTGTTTGCAGGTTCATTTTTGTAGCATTTGGATCCAACAAATAGATTTATTTCTATGAACTGAGCAACGAATTGCAGTGTTTACTAACGTTACACATTCTTGCATTAACTGTTCAACTTGCCCTAAGAGTGTGAATGTTGGAAGTTTAAATTTGCTCTGAATTTTATCACTTATCAGTCAGATCAAAATTCTATGTCCTTTCGGCCTTTGTCAGCAGTTGACAAAAAAAAAGAGGCTAGGGTTGACTTAATTAGCTTGTCAGGTTTTGCAAGTGTAAGTTGTGAAACACAAACTAGTATTCACCTAGGCCTTAGCAACATTTGCTTTATTCTAGGGACGATCTTATCAGTACGATCTGTTTATATGTGTGACTCGTTTATCTGTAGACTGTGTTTCTTCACCATATATACTTTATTGTATTGCAATGTCTGTGTGAGTAGCATGAACAAATTCAACACAACAGCTGCTTCAGATTCAAGGAAAACAACAACAACAAAGTGATAGTAACGTTACAGAATTGCCCAATAAACTTCACTTGAACATGGACGGCTTGAGACATTGAAAGGTGTTCAATAATACATATCACCATAGCAACGATATCGCCAACAAAAGTATATCATAAAGGGCCTTTTTGCCGTTGGGTGTAATGTTAAAAACAGGAGTTAACATTGCAAAGTGCACCATTGCTACAAGTTCGGTCACCGGAAGACCGAAAATAGAGGAGCTAGGACCGTTAGGTCAAAAAACAATAAAACCATATACACACTGTATATCCCCGCATTCCAATAATTGCACGCAACCAAGTGTTCTCTTCAACTGACATTTCAGTGACCGTCGGTCACATTATTCCTTCACGTCAATTCTGACTAGTTCGCATGGCACTGCAGCATAGGCGTCGCTGCTTACAGATGCGATCCCAAACGTAAAGTATTTACATACTAGTGATATAACGTGCTGTCCCAAACGTTAAGTATTTACATACTAGCGACATAACATGCTGTCCCAAAGGTAAAGGAGTGTATCAATGTATAATACAGTGAAAACGCACCAATACTTAAATAAAATCACAAATTGAACACAGATCCGATCTTTGAACATAAAACACAAGTTTATCAATAAGTGCCACGAGGATCGATATGTTTAGATCAGTGACAATTGATCACAAAAAAAAGGCAACTGTTCTGTCCGTCCGTAGTGCCCTTTTCCAGTTGCTAGTAGCTATACAGGTCGCTGACAATTATCCGTTAGTGCCAGTGTTTTCATTTACTGTACAGTATGATTATATAGCGCCACCACGAACTCAAACCACTGCGAACACTCCATTTCCTTCTTGCTGTGCCATTAATTAAAGCGATTTACGCTACTCCAATGCACACATCCTCATCCGTGTTCTCTCATCCTCTTCCTCTTCCTCCGAGTCGGAGCCGTCCCCACCGTCAGTGTCCGCCGGTAGTCTGATGTTCTGTAGGTTCTCTGCGCAGACGTTACAGACGCGCACAGGCTTGTGGTGCAGAATCTCCTTCCGTTTGGAGCAGTCACCACAGACCACTCTACCACAGTTCCGGCAGTGGTGCTGCAAAAGTAATACAGACATGCAAACGTTATGGAAAATTGCTAACACTTTACATCCAACACTGAAATTAAACCATAGGGACTTACATGTACCCCTCTAAATTTTCGGACGAATTCCGTCGACCTTGTTCACAGAATGACCCTTCTATTTCCAGCAGTGATGTCAGGAACACACCACTTTTGCAGGAGGGGGTTATCAGTATAAGAAAGTCTATGTCGCCCTCCCAGTTTATTGAGGGTGGGCCGGTGGGTATCTGATGAACTTTCATGCGAACGATTTGTGTGAGTGACATTTTCACAATGTTTGAACCACCATGCCGAAACCTATGACAGATGACTAGGCTTAGTCAATTAAATTTGTATTTTTCTTTACAAAAAAAAAACGCCCCTGCAAGTCCAGAACTAGTCGACAGGACACTTATTTCCGAGCACAAGAGCTATCTACCACCCCAAAACAATGACCATAGTATGTCCAGACAATGACATTCAAAAACAAAGGTTCCGCTTCAGCACCTAGGAAGCCACTAGGGGAACAAAATCACAGAAACCACTTCCAGTTTCAAAAATTCCATTTTCGTGTACTTCGCGATCGTGTGCTTGTCCCCTGTCTCTCCCGTATTCTATACCTGACCATTTTCTTCCAGCTGTATAATCTATTTTCACCGACACATACGCGTACCCTCCTCTCTATCAGTGTAAACATGGTCTGTAGACATCGTTGGACGTTAGAGAGACCTAAGTGTACGTACCCTTCTCTCTAACAATGTAAACCTTGTCTGAAGACACCGTTGGCACAGGTTTGCCTCGTCGTCCGGCTGCCAGTCGTACTGCCCCGCCTGTCCCTCCGTCCCCGGGCCGGCTCCGGGCTGCTGCGGTGCCGTGTTCCCTCCCGGTAGTTTCGCCGCTGACACTGGTTCAAAACAGTATAGTTTCAAAATGTCCCCTTTTCTACTTGCTGTAAGTACTAATTTCTTTCTTGCAACTTTTCAACAGTTTTACAACAGTTTTAAACAGTTTTAAACAGTTAAGAAGGCATATGAATTTGGATTTTATTTGATGTAAAGTCTTTAGAATATTAAATGTGTCTGTCTATGTACTATAAGTACTTTACAAATTTACAATGGAATATGGTATAAATGTCGTTTTCTACAATTTAGTCAACGTTTTACACATTCAAAATTAAACAGATAAAAGATCCCTTTGGATTTTATTTGATACTCGTATATTGTCTTCAAAAGATTGAAAGCGTCCGATTGTGTAAATGCTTTACAAATATGCAAGACGAATAAATTGCTCATGCTGTTTCGTACCGCTTGTTTTTGTTTTGTTTCAATGATCATGTCTGGTTTACAACTGGAATACAAATAATACCAAAAAACTAGCCATGTTAAGATAAAAATCATCTTATGAAATGTTATCATGTTTTCTCACCTCCGGTGGTTGATGAAGCGTGACAGAGACCCATGACTGTTTCGTAACCCCTTTTCCAAGTCACCTATAGTTGTTGTTCGTAACCATACCGTAGACCACCATCAAAAGGTGCAGTGCGTACAACTTCCGCTAAGCGGCGCTTCAATACCGTCGGCAGTCAAGCACCTGTCAAGCGATTCGGGCGAACGATTTGTAAACTTATAGATATAAGACAATCGCTGCCACTAAAGCTAGAGCACTCATATGAAAAAAAGTTTTAGCGCTAAAAGATACACACGTGCCAAACACGTATCAATTGCTAAGTAGCCCACGAAAACATGTATACAGGCTTTTCATTCGACGTCACCTGCGCCATGTTGGATTACAGTGTGCGTCTGTTAACCTCGCGAAGATGGTACTGCTTAATTCAATTACCCGCCAACATGGTCGTCGGAGGATTCAAATTATAATTAATATGACGTCAATGAAAAGCCTGTATATGCGCAATGTATTATTACCGACAACATGAATTACAGAAAATACACATGCAGGTCTATTCAGATAATGTATCGATTACAGCCTAATGCAGTCAAACATACGTTAGTGCATTTTCTTTGTCTTTTAGCTTTATCTTTGTATTCTACATGAAGTACATGTTATTGCTGTTGCTATGCCCCCCTAACAACTCGGCCGATCATAATTTACATGTCCATTGTGCTGAGCTACGACGTAAAATTCTGTCAACCAAATTCACGGGAAGACGAGAGAGAGTACCTAAGACAGTGGTTGAACGCACAGATATTGCCTCTTCATATTAGTAGGAAACGATATAAGCTAGACTTAGCTAAAGGGATTAAACAAGAGGAATCAGAGATACATATTTCGAAGACACAAACCCACCTGTGGCGGCGGCCATGTTTGATGACGTCAGACAGACAACAGACAGGACAGGTGAGTTGTGTTGCCATGGGAACGGGGCGGGCGGGGCCAGTGGTGCGATCTTTGGGACAAACCATGAGAGTGTCTCCATAATTTGGAAAAGGATTCTCAGGTATAAATACTAGATTACATATAACACAATTCAAATGTGAAAGGGCTAGACATCGGAAGAGTACACATCCTTTATACCTGGTTGACCTACTCAATAATAAAGTGTTAGCGCATCCAATATAAGCATTTAGATGAGTACTCATACAACTGAGTATTGTAAGGTT
The DNA here is from genome assembly GCF_000003815.2 of Branchiostoma floridae. Classification (NCBI taxonomy): domain Eukaryota; kingdom Metazoa; phylum Chordata; class Leptocardii; order Amphioxiformes; family Branchiostomatidae; genus Branchiostoma; species Branchiostoma floridae. Next base: position 15,341,373 of record NC_049997.1, read on the forward strand.
CGTAATGTTTATCTGATGTGAGTGTCTGTATTTCTTTTAGATCACTTTTATGATAAATCATACATGTATTTCATTTCAACAATGTAGGGTGCTACTGTATGTTATGTCTTGCAACATCGTACTATAAAGTTTTTCATTCATATCTGACGACCCAAAGGAGTGCTCTCCAAATAGAAGTTGATGGGGAAAAATCGTGGCCTTTTTCTTATAAAGTTATGCGCCATCTTTTTCTGTCAGCTAACCCCAAAATGGGGTTTACTGACAAAAAAAGACGGCATATCTTATACATTTTACACTTGACTTCAAGTCAAGTCAAGTAAAAGGGTCACGATTTTGCCCATCAACCTCTGCTTGCAGAGTACAAAATAGCAGCATTTGACACATGAATGTTGACCTATTCCCTCCCCTTACCGTTAACGGTTCACCCCTTAGTTATGTAGCGTGATACGTCTATGCAACATCGGTGAATTGTCCGACAAATGAAGAGAAACGCACGTGAATTATTTTGGTCTCTATTTACACATTGTGTCATAAAAACGTACTATTGCGAGTATCACATTATTGTAGCAGTGATGGCGTATATATGTGCATAGAAACGTAACATTACAATTGTGTACAAAGCAGAGTACATACTCTTCTTGTGCTAAGTTATGAGTAACCCACCCTCACCCCGCCCCCAAAAGAGGAAGTACATGTGTACAGTCAAAACTACTCAAGAAGACCACTCAGACGACTGATAAAATATGATCTATGTGGACAGGTGGTCACTATAGACAGGATTCTTAATGCTTGTGTTAATGGGAAAATCATCTAAGTGCAGCAAAATGTGGTCACATTGGCCAGGTGGTCCTTATGTAAAGGCGGTCATTTGTACAGGTATGACTGTATTTGTTATACAGAAAACACACTGTGACAGTCTTGTACAGAATTTGTCAGCATTGGCGAGTATTCATACTTAGATAAGATATTAATTTTACAGGATGCGCCTATTAATGCGAACCACAATGGGAAATTAGCATAAAACATTTTCTACTGAGTTAAGAAAATAAGAATATCTTTGCCCTAACATTGTCATCATAAAAATGTGCCAAGACACTATTACTAAAATGTGTTCATATTTTGCAATCGATGCTTTGCTAAAAACACAAACATATTACAATCATATACGTGTCTTTATTGCAATTAGTAAATAGTATTACAAGCAGCAGGCAAACGTGTATTCATGAAAAAATTATAAATATAGATAATGTTATATTTCAAAGCCGCTATTATATCACTAGATATGTATTCTAAAATACTGTAATGGAAAGGATCATATGATTACATCATGTTACTATAAATTCAATATTTGAAGTACATAATTAATTTAGCGTGAATTTTACCTACAAAGCATCACCACGTATTCTGTGAACGTAAAGCTATATAAAAATACACGGAAAAATATTGTCCCTTGGTACCAAAAATATCTGTATATGATATAGAGGTAGAAGCAGTTTGTTGTCTGATGTTGATAGCACCATATTTGGTTGGTCTGTGCGGTTTGATGATTATCTATGATATTTTTATCGAGAAATCGGAAGGGTTTATCAGTTGGAATGCGCTCAAATTCCGTAGGGAGGCGCTCTTATCCGGCAGTGGTATCGGCGGGTTGGCGGAAACGGCTGCCCGGTCGGTCGGCGGAAACCGCTGCCCGGTCAGGTCCGGAGGTTGGTTTAGGGGGTTTCGAGCATACCAAATGTAAACAAGATGGCTTGCTATCGCAGCAGTAATTTAAGTGCATTTCTCGTGTAGGCTGACCCTACAACTTACAGTAGCACTAATATCGTAAACATTACCGTAATTTCGGAAATTCGATTTGGGCTCTAGCCACTCTGCCCCTCTGAGACTGGATGGGGTTATGCTGACTTTCAGTATTTTGACCACGAACACATTTGTTAAATCCTTGGTTAAATCTTTATTATCTTATCATTTCCGACATGTGAGAAAATAGTATCGTGATCAATCAAAGATTGCAGTGGGGGAAATCTTCAGACACTGGTGGAATCGCCATTTTGATCTTTCAAGAATTCAATGTTCGATGACAAATGTGTTTACGGGGAGGAAAGACTACGGCGGAGCGGTTTTCGTGTGAAGTAACAAAATTATGTGAAAACATCGTACATAATTAATATATAATTGACTACATTAGTTTAAAACAGAACCTGACACAAAAAATTGAATCCATGCGTTTGTAAATGTACATTTTAGTATTAATTTAACTAAATTTGAATAATCTTTTATAGTTCTTACAGATTTCTTCTCGGACATGTCAGACAGCTCGGCGCGGTAGTGCTGTCAAAATTGATTGATTTTGTCGCCGACGCCCGCGGCACATATAATAATAGATCAAAGGACCGCAACCCTGTACAACCTTGATGTAGCAAACTTCTGACGTTCTGTACTGGGGGACGTTCGAATAGTACCAGCTGGGGACAATCTTACGAAGAAATACCAAATTATTATTTTTTTTTTCAAAAGATAAGTAATTTGGCCAGCTTCCTTTGAACATATAGCAACATCTAACAACCGTTATGGAATATTTAGTAGGCATTTTGTTAACTTCACTTACACTGCTGTATGCAATACTCGAAACCCCCTAAACCAACCTCCGGACCGGACCGGGCAGCGGTTTCCGCCGACCGACCGGGCAGCCGTTTCCGCCAACCCTGGTATCGGCTTGTTGATATGAGTCTTTAGGCGTGTCAAACATATATCAGTGTCTTGAACAGGTGCTACTTTATAGAAGATAGCCTCGGTCGCAGGCACCTGAGGAAACTACGAATCCTGTGAAACGTCGGGTTTTTCTGTGAGAAATTGTAGCTTGAACTTCGGTGACACGTCCAGGCCGGCCCCTGCCTCTTCATCCGCCAGCTGTGGAAACATTGGGACAAAAAAAACTTCTTTAGTATTCTAAATACCGTCTTTACTAACTTTAAATGGATAGTTCCGGATCATTATAAGATGTAACTGGACGAAATACAATACGATACCCTGGAATATACGACAAAGTGTGAAACAATTAAACATAGTTTTGGAACTACGTGAATGATTTGATGTTTTAGAATTCTATACAACTTTCCGAAAAATACAGTTATAAGAAATACAAATGATTGGCTTCCACTGTACCAGTATATTGGGACTTAGACTGATTGTTTTTATTTCAGCACAAGAAAGATTGCAGTGGAATGACCCCTTTGAGCAAAAATGCTGGGAGTCTTCCGCTGAGAGGATCCCCTATGGTTGAAGAGTTTACCATGGACAACGGCAAAATTAATCAAAAGCAGTTTTACCAATTTGTGGTCAATGAACCTAAAATTAGAGTGAAATGACCATTTGGAGAAAAAAATGTTAAGAGGTAGGTGGATTTCCTTTGACTGAATTGTATGCGATCTATGATAAACACGTTAATAGCAAAACCAGACAGAAACGGGCCTAGGGTTTAGTTTTTCCACATTCGTGATCTATAGCCAATGAAACTTTATCGTAAAATTCATGTCAAGGAATTCAGATTTTTATAGGAATGAGGTGAAATTTATGTCCGTCCCAACAAGCAAATACTACGTCTGGGGCGAAGGAAACGGTTCTGCAAACAGCCCCTGAATTTAACGAACCTCCTCAGACTGTCCCTCAGCGGCTGTTCCGTCGTCCTTGGGCGGGGAGTCCCCCCGTGTTGTCCCGGGCTCCTCCCGGATGGGCTCCCCTTGTAGGTCCGGCTCCAGGTTGAGCTGTGTCCGCGGAACCAGGGGCAGACTGCAGTACCCACGGAGCCGGGGGTTCACAGCACCGCCGTTACACGTGACACCCTCACAGTCAGTGTTACTGTAGCAATCCTGGCCCTGTGGGTTAATAAGTTAATAAGTAGTTATTAACTACCGGGGGTTCACAGCACCGCCGTTACACGTTACACCTTCACAATCAGTGTTACTGTAGCAATCCTGGCCCTGTGGGTTAATAAGTTAATAATTTGATTAACTATTAGTTAAGTAGTTATCAACTAGAGCGAAACTCCCATCCACGCCAAACTCCTTTTCCTGACAAATTCCTTTCCCGATATTAGAAAACCTCAGTCATCGATGAAAATCGCGACCCCCTCCTGATATAAGATAAAAGCCGGCCCGATTGAAGTCTCAAAACGCCCCTGTAATTCCAGAACCAGCCACCAGGGGGTCCAAACTTATGTCAACTTTTCCAAACACTAGCTTTTTTACACCCCAAAATCGCTTACATAGATTGTTCACAGCACAATATCTCAAAACATGAAGCATGCAGTATCAAGGCAAGCCGCAAGGGGGAAATCCTATCATTTCCATTGTCTATCACACCCCACCATCACACAAAGTATGAAACCTATCCAGAAAGTAATTCTGTAGTTATCTTTTTGACAGACAGACAAACGCTGAAGAAAATATAACCTCCAGGAATATTTCATGGTGGTAAGAAGACTTACCAGACAGTACCCCTCCGTCCTGCCGGTCTGGTCTGAGCAGTACTCCCAGGGCGGACAGCCGGACCGGTCTCCCCGGTTATCGTCCCCGAAACACCGCTGCAGACTGCCGAACGGGTACCCCATCACTACCGGGTCGTACTGGGGCGGGATGGCGCTAAGTCTTTGCTGGAAGTGGAGAGAAGAAAATTAATTGTAAGTTAAACTACATTGATAGAGGTCATTTTCGAAAAGTTGAACTGCAATTCGAACACGAAAATTGGCCTTTTTTATGTTTGGTTCAACTTGGTTGTAATGACTTTTTGCCGGAAGGATTAAAGTAGACCGAACGCTCAAAGCACAGTCTTTCGAGTTTTAATCCACGCCTAATCTTTTCGAAAATGTGTTGGGTTCTTTAACGAGCCTAAACACGAAACCTCCAATGGACTTCCCTAAGTAGGTACTCATTTTCACGTGTAAGTGAAGTGAGAGAATTCGTGCCAAGTGCCTTTCGCAAGGACACAACACTATGGCATGTAAGGGTTTGAACCGAAAGAAAAGCCTCACTCCTACTGAAGAAACTCTAGGTTAACACTCTTACCATTATGCCACACGATATTACCCTTAGTAACCCCTTCTCCCTTACCGTGCAAAACCCCTGTTGAAGTTGACCCTGGAAGCTGCAGAACTCGTCCACGGGGCAGTCCCGGTCCCGGACGCAAGGGCGCGCTCCTACCATGGGCACACAGTAGCCGTCCGAGCGGGTGGTGACCCCGGTGCAGTACTCATCCCGCTGGCAGTCGGCGTCCGACCGGCACACTCGCACCTCCGCAACCTGGGGGAATGAAGGATTAGAAGAGTGAATGAAAGAACGAACGAGGGAAATCCTAAATGAAGAAGTTTTGAATTGCAATGATAGAATACAGCTGTCATTTCACACAAAACCTTGAAATTATGAAAGACTGTTTATATTGAAAAAAATATATATCATCACTGCACTTGGGGCACCGGTGCGGCACTGCGGAATTCGTTCACTGTAGCACTATTGTGTTATTTTCGCCGATTTTTCATAATTTAGATATTGCGCAATACGCAAAAGTATGACTTAGAAGACAAAAAATTACACAAAACGTAACAAAATTCGTTCTTTATCTCCGGAATTCGTTGAGTATCTTTCGAACCCCGCAGTGCCGCACCGGTGTCCCAAGTGCAGTGACCACCTTAAGAGAAATGTCCTTGTTGTACCATCAACGTGACACCGGAGGGACAAAGAAAATAAATGTACTGACAGGTGAAGGAAGTAGTGTTGAAACTGAAAGGTAAACTATGTGTATTTTGGGAGTCTGACTGTCAGGTAAGCCTGACGTATGTGTCTGTCTTAAAATAACTTCAGCGGAAAACACTTAACCTCTGAGTAGGCACGTACAGTAAAGAAAATAGACCTCATTTACAACGAATAATTTACAGTGTAAAGATTCACGCGAAATAGAAAACATGCTATTCAAATACTAGTACACTACCAGACTCCACGGGTCGCTGAAAAAAATAGTAAGGATTTACCAAAGATAAATATCGTTCCAGAGGAGTTAGTTGGTCGAGGAGTGCATTTTCCCTAACAGCTAACTACTCTTGTACGATTTTTGCTCATTTTGCGAGTTTCCACTATTTTTCCAGCGACATGTGGAGCCTGGTAGAGGCTAACTTTGAATACAATACAAACATGTCAACAACATATATACAAAAACAGGGTCCTGATGATGGTATTCCTTACCTAGTACATGTAATACGTACTTACCGCGGTTTGAATTAGTGTTAGGACCAGAACACAGACTGAAATCCACATCTCCATGTCTACCTTTCTCTCCCTTCCACAGTACAGAAATGAATACCGTCCTCGGTAGTTTCACCTCGCTTGCACAAGACCGACTCTAATCGTCACCGTTTCCCTGAGTTTTAAAAGACAACTGCTCGGTGGTTGGTTCAAGCTCAACTCCACCGTGTTTTTTCCTCAGACGATGTTTGAGACGACAATGTCGGTGTCCGTTGTTCCCGCGCCCTCAGATCAGACGATAGTATCGGTTCTAGGTGCTTCGGCTCCCGCCTGTGTCTCGTTCCAGCACCTGTAGACGGAGCAAACGGAAGGAGTTGCGGTCAGGCCAGGAAGGACCGTCAGTGTTGCCTCGGGTTGAAACTCTCTGAGAACGAGCGACATGGGATCATGGACTTTGACAAAAGTCAAGAGGGTTATACCATTACATAAAAGCCTGATAAAGAGGGGTGGGGGTGAGCGATACAAAAACAAAACTAGAACAACATTTTCATGTTATTTTCTAACTACAACTTCAATGATTTAGTTTGCTTATATCACATGCACATTGAAACCCCTTTCTCTATATCACACATACTTCAAACTCTTTTTCTAGCGTCACTGAAACTCAGGTAGGGCCAGCCCCTTGTGAACCATGCATGAACTTGCCCTCAGGTATATTGAGGCGGTCTCAAATGTCGAATCTATTTGGAATTCTTTTCATTACAAAGAAAAGAATGCAAAAAATTCTTGGCTGAATTCGCTTGTGGCATTCAATACGAAGTTCATTCTTTACACAGTGATAGGTTACATATCATGTAGCTATCATGGCTTTAGTATGGTGAAAACAGTAGCGTGACTGCTTCGAGTCCAGAGCTCGCACTTGTTGCCCACGATTGCGCCTGCTTCGAGCCTAGTGCTCGCACTTGTAGACGGCTAGAGAGCCTGTTTGGAGGCTAACCTCGATGATACATGACCTCAACCCTCTCCGTCTGCTTATAGTTACGCCAAGTCTCATCAAAGCTTTCCGGTCCACTCGTTGTAGTTCCGCCTCGCGGGCTTTCAGTTTCCCGCCAAAATCACAAAACAGACGACAACTGCAAGGCAAGGAGGTTCTTACTCTAGGGTACCCTTTCTCTCAACAGGGTACGTACCTTGGTGCAACGGTTGAATTTCACCACAAATCGCCAACCAATTACTTATCAGTAATGAGTAATGAGTAGTAACTATTTTTTTTTACCTCAAATACAGTAGAAGATGAAATGCACATCGTCGTACATGTAGATTGTGCTAGGTATGTTAATGATAGAAATGTCCTTTTAGTAGTCTTTAGCTAACGTTATGTATGTAGAGAGTAGGGTTTTGGGACATGAGTAGCACTGAAAAATGTATATTCCTCGTGCGTTTTAACAAACCGAATATTGCTAAACCTATAGCGTTACTATCCTAAATTTTTACCTTTACCAAGAAGCGAGAAGAAGCCGAATTTCTGTGATAGACTAGATCTAAGACACTTAACATGTATATTTCATATTTGTTATGACCTGTACTTATTTGGGTTAGGCAAAATGTGCGATAAAAGTCTTCATTCATTCGTTGTCAAAATAGTATGTTTGCTGGATTGTACATTGTAGATATGGAAATCAGACTACTTGGAACTGACATTGAACATGAACACAGCCGACTTGACATATTTTCATGGTCCAAAACTTCAGTAGAAATGCTCTGTTAGAAACGTGACATAATTTACGAGCTTTGCCTCGCCAAAAACTCCAGGTTTGTTACGATAGCTTAAAATCACAGAATCGCGCGGCCGTGACCGTCAACTTGACATTTCAGCTGTGTGCCAAAAACCAGATGGAGGAAAAATCCCATCATGCATAGCGACCCTCTCTGGGTCTCCTTGGGGGTTCTGAGATCAGGGCTCGGATGCTATTTTCCGAAGTAGAAATGTACAATTTAAGGGTCAATATGTAACAGTAGGACAATATAGAAAGTTGATTTTCCTACAATTTCTTTACATATAATTTAGGTAAACACTATAAAGTTGCATACCAATATTCAGGAATGTTACAACATTATTGCACCTTACAATGCAAACGTGTTTAAAGACTGTGATGTTTCAAATCAGTGTACCGTATGATGTTGGAGGGTCTAGTAACTCTATAGCTAGTTCTAGGTTGAGATGGTTTTAGAAACTTGTCTATCGCACATCGTTTAAAACCCCCAGAAATACGACATAGTGATGCAAATATGCTAAATAAAGGTTGCACATGTCATTCAATTTCACATGATATGAACGTTTGGTTTTTGAGAAAACTTCCAATATCGGGCTTTATAAAGCGTTGCTAGAATCCCCCGATACAGGCCCTCCTATAAGACTTAAGAAAAGTCTCCCTCATCTCAGCAAGAATGCTTTGAAAACGCCGTTTCCTCGGCCAGATAAGAGAAACTGTATCACTGATGCCGAACAGCGCCTGACCAGGTTTATGTCAGGCGACATTTTGAGGAAAAGGACATTTCCGATCAAGATGGCGTACTCTGAAATTGACGAATTGTTTCTTGCTCGTTAGCGCACCATGAGTTACGACTCTGTTTGCCTAGTTTGTCAGCCCGAAGAAAAACATTGTCTTTTTATCCCTATTAAGGAGAAACAGGTGGTCCTTTTGCCATTGTGATTGAGAGGTAACTCTATAAACTTTACAATAGATGAACAAGGACCTGTCTATTAAAAGATATACTGTCTTAACTGGGTAACAGATTCCATGTGGGTCTGAAAATCAGTGTTTTATAGTTCTTACACGGGTTTAACCATATACATGAAAGGGGAAACGGTTTTGATGTACGACAAAGCTCGTAAATAAGACTCGTAAGCTCGTAAATCAATCCAGATGAAGAAAGGGGTATGGGCGAGAACTTCGACGTGTTTGAATACGACAGTTTTGAGCTTTCTGGTGACTAGCCCCAAGATTTTATGTCTATCGCCCAAAAACATACCCCAGCCCCCTCCCAACATCCGGACACCCCTTGGCCTCAACATTCACAGCACTTAATTTTACTGCTGGTAAAAAGTTAAAGTACTTGTAGACGGATAATCTGGATATTGCCAGCGGGCTAGATTGTGCATGAATGGGCCCGCCGGTTGTTTGAGCTGGTCTGCCGTGTCTCATTTGAAAACGCTACTGTAGTTGCTTTCTTATAACGTCACATATGCTGATTAATTACTGTCATGTTAACGTTGTTAGTACAAGTACATGTTATCTTCTCTGCCGTTTGACAGTAGCCGTTCGGTCCATCCTACTACATCTTACTGTGTATCTCCCCTTCTGTTACCAGTTATCTAACAGATGTTCACCACTTACAACTATGAAGCACGGAAGGCCTGCTTATAGGCTACATTGTTTTCCTTTGATACGGGGATACCAGATTGTGTTTTCGTGTTGTTGACAGTTAGAAAACGAATCTTCAGAAGTCGGAAAAAAAGCTCCTGATCATTCTCATACCACATTCTACGAATTTGGCAAATTCCTAGGAATTTAGGTATGATTGATGGCAAGGTCTCACGGGAAGAGAGTCTTAGAAGTTGTCATCGACGGAATAACTGATATCATCTTGGGAAAATAGTTCCCAAATTTTGCCGCCATTTTCCTGGGGGACATTCCTTGTGCCTTGCATGTCATCTATCAGGCTTGTTATGTTAAGGAACAAAAACCATCCTTTTTCATTTTTGTATCAGTTCATAACCGTAATAGTTTCTGTTTTCGACTTGAATATCTATTACCATATTTTGACAACAGTCTTGAGTTCGCTCAAAAAGCCTTTAGATATTTTGACCGCGCCTGAATTTGCTTTAGTGACAGTGACTAGTACACAATTACTGATCAGTACTGTTTCAACATTTCCCAGAAATTTCCGAACATGTTAACATCAAATTCCGGAGTAATGATGATAATCATGTAAACGTTACTCTCAGCTTCTGTGTTTAGTATAAATATTTGTGTAATCATGTGGTATCTTTTTTGCCCTACAAGTCTAACAGTAGTTCACCTTTATACACATGCATGGTAACCTTTATCCGTTGTTTGTAAAAATGAGGTGTTCATGAGATATTTATTCGACGGATATTCGTTTCAAATTGCAAAATTTTCATTGCATTCCAGTCTGAAACAACTGTCTGTCAACTTGATATCCCTAAATACTCCAATTTTACATACACCGGATAAAGGTTACCCCGCGAATAAAGGTAAACTAGCGTAAGGGTTAGATGTGACACCCCCATCCTCTGACTTTACGCTGACCATTGCATAAAACGACATAAGAATGCGATCAAACTTGCCCTCAAGAATGGCTTGTGACGTGTCTTTTAAATTTCGCAGACGAGATTCTCTTCAGTCAAGGCCCAGTAGGGTATATGCACCGGTAGCATGATGAGACCTTTGCATGAAAATTAAGTAAAAAAATGACCAAACTCTGGCCTGTGCCAGTTTGCTCCGTTATGAAAAAACAAAATTGCCACTCAGAATTATGGTGTGTCATTCAAATCTGTGAGATGAGATTCGCCTCAGACAAGTCCCAGTAGGGTGTATACACCAGTAACATGATGAGACTGTTGCATAAAAACAAAGTATTAGAAAACGTTCAAACTTTACCCTTTACCAATCCAAGGAAAGAACAAACTTTTCACATATCATCACAGACGAGATTCCCCTCAGACAAGGCCCGGTAGGGTGTATACATTAGTAACATGATGAGACTGTTGCTATCTTGAACGTGTGCTGGTGTGTATATAAATGATGTCTGACATGACAACAGCCGCAGGTTATCGTAATAAGAACCTGGTGGGCTGTTTATCTTAACTGTCACCCTCCCTGCTAGCATACACCTGTTCTAACGTGTCCATACGGTCATATCTACAGTCAAACAAAACGGCTGGTTTCATTGGCTTAGATAATCTACAAACAGTTGTAATAAGTTGTATGCGGTTCGTCTTCTTTGTCTTCTCTTTCCTTCATCTTTTTAGGAGGTAATCTTTAGTTACCTCACCCGTATATGTACATGTAAAGAAAAGAAACAGAGGGAGACAGAGACAATGAGGGAGGGAGAGAGAGGGAGAGACAGAGAGAGACAGAGAGGGACAGAGACAGAGAGACAGGGAGAGACAGAGATTCAGAGAGAGAGAAAGAGAGAGACAGAGAGAGACAGAAAGAGAGAGAGCGACAGAGAGCGACAGAGAGAGACAGAAAGAGAGAGAGAGAGACAGAAAGAGAGAGAGAGAGACAGACAGACAGACAGAGACAGAAAGAGAGACAGAGACAGAACGAACGGAGAAGCTGAGACCAAAACCGGATGTCAAAGTTTGAAAAATAGGCCTATTGGATACAGTGTCAACAACAATTCTTGTTTGAATATTCGGTAGTTGAGCTGTTTTAATTTAAAGTCGATGCACAAACGAATACATCCAAAACACAAGCAGCTTAACATGTACAGTTCCAATATTTGGAGCTACACGGTCCAACAATTCCAAGTATTCAGCGGCAGTATTTAGAACGCAACAAAGTTGACATTTCAATGTTGTGTCATCAGTAGATAGCGGTGTTGTCTAAACAGTGTAAATGCCAATGATAGTTTTCTAAGTGACCGGTACTGTTTGCCCACTTGTATTGATGGTCACTAATGCGTTTTACATTGGTCTCCATTGTAGTGTTGCTGTCTATTGCGTTGATACAGGACCATACAGCGGTTTAGTCGTTTTTATCGGGCTTTCTATTATGTGCTCTTTCTTGATATCTCGTACAGAATAGAAAGCCCGATAAATATGACTAGAAAACCTGAAAAAAAAACCAGCTGGAGCCTAACCTCTGCTTGGAAAGTAAGTAATACAGAAAATTTGACAAATTCATGGAAATTCGCGGGACCCCTCCCCTCGTAAAACGAACCTCCCCCACCCAGGTGGAAAGTATCGGATATGATGTGTACCTGCCGGAAGCCACTCATTAGATAATTGAGTCCAGCCTAGTGTGTTTTGGGGAACCAGTGGCTAGCCTAGAGGCCAGCCTTGTTACGAGGGGTTCTCGGCCTCACCCAGAAATAACAAGCACAACTCAGATTTCGAGATACAACTTCGTAGTTTGAAGCCTTTTATCAATATCCTCCAAATTTCAAATCATTGCAGTCATTACTTTCCAGGCATCGTCTTTTTTTAATTAAAAGGTAAGAAAAACAAGGGTGAATTGTGATCAGACATGTGTGGGTCGAGTCCCCATGCCGTACATTCTTTATCATTAACAAAATACATTTCAAAATGTTTGATAATGTCTTTCTTCCTATTTCAAGCAGAAAGAATTGGTTGTTTGACTTCCAGCAGCTCAAGTTGACCCGCACACTTCAGGTCGCAGCTCAATTGTCGACGTTTTTTCCTCCTCCCTTACCTAACGTTGCTGAGTACTAGTGTTGCTTGCAAAATAATGATCACACTTATTTGAATTTTGGTACACATTCATATATGACTTTATACTTGACATCTATCTATGCTTCGAAATCTGAGTTGTGCTGTAATTATTTCTGGGTGAGGCCGAGGACTTATAGATCACCCCTCGTAGCTTTCGTCCGCTCCCACTGATTCTAATGTTAGTAGGGACTAGGGAGCGATCGTCTGGCTGGCGTTTTGGCTACCAATGACATATTGGCAGCCACAACATGTACATTTGAACGTACACGTTTTAGAGTCCATACTGAGAAAAGCCGAAAGATACTTGATTAAGTGCGGTAGTAACTTAACGCTAGTAAAGTTAAAACGTTGTTTCATGTTATTATATCATTAACCAAAGTACATGTCAATATACATGTTGCAAGCTGTTTCATATTCAAGTTTACATAGGCTATATACGGATAAGATGTCATCAACATGATAAAATCGACATGGCCTAAATAAACAGCTATAAGTTGCAAAGCATTTTGCTATCAGAAAAGAAGCCAACTTGTATATTTTGTTAATGACACACTTCCTATAGAATAGCACAACTTGATAGATAAACAAACCCGAACCAGCTTAACGTTACCTTTTTAGACTAGAAAGGCCGACATTTGCTTAAGAGCAAATACAGCATATTTCAGCCATACCCCTTCCCACGCAACATTGGACTGTTCCAAATCACCCCTGCGCAAAAATGGAACATCCTCTTAACAGTACATTATCCCCCAAAGTGGACTGGTATTGTGAATTGATTCCAGGTAAAGACAGAGCTTGCTTCTATTTTTCAGAAAATGACAATAATCACACCTTCCATTCAGAAAATTTTCATCATGACTGAAAATTGTTGAATGACTTCATGTAATGTCATTAACAATTTTCAGTACGATAACTAGGTGTAAGTTTAAAAAAGTATAAGCTCCTTGTGATGTGGGTACATTTATTATTGCAGTGAACTTTTTTTATTCAAGTAGGGCATACGATTTAATAATTATCAAGCAGGTGCAGGTACTGTAGGAGCGTTTGTTTTCTTCAAGCTGTAAAACTGTTAAACTGTTTTACTTTGTATGCAATCAGCCATCGAGCCTATTCTTATTTTAGTTTAACAACTCAGTCCTGCCAGACCCGGAAGATAATCATTCTCGCCACTGTCTAACTTATAATTACGTATCAAAACTAAACGCAGATTTTCTAACTAACGCACCTTTCGCCGACTTCATCAAAGGACCGCCGGCTATCAATCAAACACGGCTGTTGATTAGACTTAGAGTTTCAAACAGTCATGTGCTGTGTGCCAGTTGACAGCGAACTTCATGCTACGTGATGTTTTACATTGCTTGGACCTTCTTTCCTACAGCGGTACTTCTACAAAATATTTAGACTGTAACACTGAGTCCCACATGTTTTATAGAATAGAATTTGACGCAGAACAGCGTTTTTTGCTGGGTATTTTTCTTGAAACATGTCCGTGGGAATATCAGCGAGGCGGCGACGTAGGGATATCAGACCGTCAACAAAAGTCGCACGGCGGCTAACGGCGCAGCGAAGATACTAGCGCTATAAATAAGCGCTTCAACTAAGGATGGCAACCCGTACAATATTTTTGTATACTGTTGAGCTAAGTAAAAGTTTGTTGTTTATGAGGTTTTAGTTGTCTTTGAAGCTTTGACCCGAAATATTTTAAAGTCAAACTGCTGAAGAGAAGTAAGTGACTGCTACGATTATCGTAGATATGGCCCTAAAAAAACTGATAAAAGAAGCCTTCTCAATAGTCTAAAATGCAAGAGCTTCCGGGGGGGGCTTCGCCCACCTGGGTCCCCCCCACAGTGGCCCTGCCCCTGGACCCCGCCAGGGACATTCGGGGTTGCAAAATATACCGTTATAAGACCGTCAACAACAGTTGCACGGAGCTAACAGCGCAGCGAAAATACCATCGCTAGCGTTTCAACTTCGGATAACAAGTTATAAGTACTGTTGAACTCAGTAACGTTAAAGTTTGTTTTTAGTTGCCTTTGACGGTTTGACCTGAAATAGTGTTACGCTAAACTCCTGAAGAGAAGTTAAGTGACTGCTGCGATTATCATAGATATGCCCCTAAGAACTGATACAATATAAAGCCTTCTGAATAGTCTAAAATGCGAGAGCCTTAGGCGGGCTTCGCTCCCCCTGGCGGGAACACTGCTATATACGGGATCATGAGGCCCCGCTTATGAATATTAATTAGCCTTTGGCCTCCTCTTCGCTGATTGGCTAGGTCTTTGATTCAATTAACTCTCCGGCTGACGCGCACAGGTGTGGCTCTGTGCGGGGTCACGGAAGGTCACGTCAGGAGGCCAAAAGAAAACAAATTTCCCCTCAGAAAAGTGCCAAAATTAATCATTTTAAAGTTGTTCATGTCAAAAATTTTACTTGAATCTTGTTACCAAGTATCTAATGCCTATCTATACCAAATTTCAGGTCATTTAATTGTAATACCAGGGTACAGGAGCCAAAAGTGTCCTTTTTTGGTCAAAAATTGGCCAAAAATCGCAAAAATAAACATTTTGTTGCACTGTACACCAAAAGTGTTATTGAATTTATATGAAGGGATTATCAAGGCACATCTGTGTCAAATTTCAGCTCATTCGGTTGCAATACCAAGGTACAGGAGCCAAAAGTGTCCTTTTTTGGTCAAAAATTGGTAAAAAAATCGCAAAAATAAGCATTTTGTTGTACTGTACACCAAAAGTGTTATTGAACTTATATGGGGGCATTATCAAGGCACATCTCTGTCAAATTTCAGCTCATTTGGTTGTAATACCAGGGTACAGGGGCCAAAAGTGTCCTTTTTTGGTCAAAAATTGGTAAAAAAATCGCAAAAATAAGCATTTTGTTGTACTGTACACCAAAAGTGTTATCGAATTTATATGGGAGCATTATCAAGGCCCATCTCTGTCAAATTTCAGCTCATTTGGTTGTAATACCAGGGTACAGGGGCCAAAATATACAGTTTTGGTCTAAAATTGACCAAAAAATCTCAATAAAATCATTTTAGAGGCAGATATGAAAAAACTGAGAAAAAAGCATCAAGGTATTGGCCCATTCTACCCCTGTGCCAAATTTCAGGTCATTCGGTCCAGGAACGGCGGAGATGAATCACTTTGAAGATTTGACAGGAGAAAGAAAGAAAGAAAGAAAGAAAGAAACATTACGAATACAATATATTTCACCATACTATGTATGGCTGAAATATAATAAGATAAAAAATGGAAGAAAATAAATCTGCAAAGGTATATCACTTCTTAAACCGGACGTTCTGTTGCAGTAATGAGGTTACACACTAGGGGGCTCAAAACTTGCTCCTGGTCATCGTCTTCCGAAGACCTACCCACATACCAAATATCATCACAATCCATCCAGAGGTTCATGAGTTATGCTGACCATGATGTATATCCGGAAACAGAAACTTTGGCAAGTGACCAAGCATACACATGCGTGGCGTCGTGTAGACGCTTCTGCCGCGTGCTGCAGGTCTAGAGCTCTTTTTCAGCCATTTTTGTATGGTTGGAGTGAGAGTCTAGGCCGGAGGTTTAGTCAGTCGGTTAGCTGGTTTTACCAGGATCATTTCGATGGTTTTCGATCTTCTGTAAGTTGATTTTTGGAGGAGTTACGGTGTTTTTCGTGCCACCGACACCCTCCACGTCGAGCGTACGGGTCCCCCCTACGTCCTCGTGCCGCTAGACGAGGGTAGGTGGACACGTGCAATCTTTGCCGGTAGATATTTCCCTTGCCCGTGAAGGGATACTCTTCCTACTTTGTAGGAAAGGAAAGCAGGTTTGTGCCAACATTCCTACATAGTCTTGTTTCGCTTCGAATCGAATTTGTGGTGTTTTGAGCTGTTTCTGTACCCTCGCCCCCGGCCATAGTGGGTGAAGGGGTTGGTACAGTCCAAGCACACCGCCTGGTGCCACTGTTTTTCTGGGTCAATCGCTATTTTTAGAATAGGTGGCATTCCGGGGCTCTAAAAGGGGTTTCTGGAGACCCTAGAAGGAACCTTCCATATACTCCACAGAGAAATAGACTGATTTCGGACTAGGCAAAATGAGGAGAGACAACTCAATTTGCGTTACGTATACCGCTCAGAAAGACAAGTTATCTGAGCAGGAGACCTGGGCACTCCTGGACTCTGTGGGGATACCTACATCCAGTCTCCAGACAGTGCAAGCGCTGAACGCTACGTCTTTTGATTTGACCTTCCGTACGCTTCACGATAGAAAGTTGTATGGGGGTAAACTCTCGGCACTACAGTACTTAGATGTCCGTGTGTACGGAAGTGCTGAGACAGTCGTCACAGCAACCCGTATACCGGACGAGTTTGATGACAATCACGTACGGTACTGGCTATCCCGTTATGGACAGGTCCTGGCTTCCCGTATGACCACTTACAGGGACAGACCTACTGTCCGTAATGGGAACAGGCAGTACAAGGTTATACTCAAACCAGGGGCAAACATCCCGTCCTCTTGGAGGTTAGCAGACGGTCGGTTAGCCTTTTTCCGGTACGTCGGACAACAAAGAACATGTCTGAAATGTTACCAGGAAGGGCACGAGGCAGCACAATGTACTGTCATCTTCTGTAACAAATGCCAACTGATCGGGCATACCTCTGCGGAATGCAGCAATCAAGTAGTCTGTAATCAGTGCGGCAAGGAGGGACACACCGCACGTCGGTGCCCTACTTCATATGCCAACAAACTGCTGCCTGACAATAAGTGGACCAGCGGTCCGGCTGCTGAGGCAACCGTGGCCAGTGCTAAGACCCCTGGTCAGAGTGAGCAGTCTCAAGTAAACGAGACTGTCTCCAGTGGTAAGAGTCAGAGTGAGCAAACAAACGAGACTGACTACAGCGACTCCGGGTCGGAGGAGAGCGGGGAAGATGATTCCGCCGAGGAATTTGCTTCCTCTGACGAACTGACGGAGAAAGAAAGGGGGCTAGAAAGGGAGCTGCTTCTTGAAGCAACCCAACCATCTCCGAGCTCTGCGGAGCGCATTGAACCAAACGGGGAGCAAGAAACAACCCATCCTCGCAACAAGAAACGCAAGAAGCGCAAGGGCAAGGCCAAAAATGGCCGCAAACAGAACAACGAGGTCGAAGAGCCTCAGACACCAGTCAAAAATGTGGTGGCCAAGAAGAAGGCCCCACATACTGGAGACCCGTCATCTGACGCGATGGAAGTCGACCAGCAGACCTCTAAAAGGCCTGCGCCTTCCGACGAAGAAGTCAGCCCAAAAAGAAAGAGTGAGCCGTCGACAGTAACGAAGGGCCCTCATAGTCCCGGTTACGACCTTCCTTTATCAGGAGAGCTAGCCATCGACGAGTTCACGTCATCTGGAGAATCTCTATAATGATGCCCCAAAATATGCATAGGCTCAATGCCTTCTTTATGTTAACGATGGTGGTTATAGCAACCTTAAACGTTTGTGGGATGCGCAATCCCAACAAACGCAAACAGGTATACGACTTTTGCAGACAACACAAATTTGATATTGTTTGCCTGCAAGAGAGTCACATTACACATGTGGATGAAACTACTAAGTGGGAAAAGGAATGGGGAGGGCAGGCCCTATGGAGCCTTGGTACGCCCAACTCTAGAGGTGTAGGCATCCTGCTTTCCCCATCCCTTGACTTGAAAATAACTAAGAAATTCTGCGATGATGAGGGTCGCGTAGTTTCCGCAGTCCTGGCTGACGGCACGCGCTCTCTTCGAGTGTGCAACGTATACGCACCGAATGATGCAGCTGAACGATCCACATTTTTCCGTGGTCTAGGCAATTTCTTATCCAACTCTGAGTCCACGGTCCTTTGTGGGGATTTCAACTGCATTGAGTCTCCCAGCCTAGATAAAAGAGGGGGGAATCCAAGTCGTAGTTCTGGAGGTTCGAAAATTCTAAAGAACCTCTGTACTAGTCACAACCTACACGACTCGTGGAGGCAGCTGAATCCGGATGGGCGCGTATATACGTGGCGTCAACCTGATAACGCTGTAGCATGCCGACTGGATAGACTTTACTCATCCAACAATCTGCCCGTCTCTGGCCATTTTTTCCGGCCTGCATACTTCACAGACCACGATTGTGTGGGAATCGATGTGCTTCCAACAGCTAAAAAGAAGTCTTCCATGTGGAAGTGCAATGTTTCCATCCTAAAGAACAAAGAAGTCCAGTCGGACTTCACTGCGTCCTACAAGGACTGGCAGACTTTGAAGTTGGGTTACCCTTCCCTGAGATCTTGGTGGGATGACGTCAAAGACCGAACACGCTCCTTGTTTATTAAGCACTCATGTAAGATAGCCAAAGACAAAAGAGAAGCTCGTTACCAACTGAACAACACTTTAGGGGATCTGACCAACCAGCTTAATGCTGGTGCGGTCTCCCCTGATGTCCTGAGACAATATAAGGCCACGAAAGACGCACTGTCAGAGTTGGCAACCTCTGAAGCTCAGGGCGCCATCGTCAGATCCCGAATCAAACAATTTGAGGAGGGGGAAAAGTGCACGTCCTTCTTTCTAAAGCAGGCCGCTTCCAACGGCAAGAAGAAAAGGATCTGTGCCATACGAGACTCAATGGGACAAGTTGTCCATGAGGATGACGAAATCGCAAATGTTTTCTACGAATTCTACGCAGAGCTGTTTGCTGAGGAACCAGTGGACCCGGTTGCCTCTGACCAGCTTTGTGACAACCTTGAAAACACATTGACCCCAGAGGAGGCCCAAGCATTGGAGGCCCCTCTCTCAACCGACGAAATGTTAAACTCAGTCCGCAGCATGCAAAATAACAAATGCCCGGGCAGTGATGGTCTACCCAAAGAGTTCTACACGACCTTCTGGCATCTGATTGCCGACGACCTCCTGAAGGTGTTTCAAGAAGCTCTTGATGCTGGAGAACTTTCCTCCAGCCAGAAGTTTGGGGTTTTGACACTGTTGCCAAAGAAGGGAGACGAATTGGACCCCAAGAACAGGAGACCAATCTCCCTCCTAAACACCGACTACAAAATTTTGACTAAAGTTCTTAATAACCGCCTTCAGTCTGTAATAGCGTCGGTGTTGCACCCGGACCAAACCTGTGGTGTACCAGGAAGGTCGATCCAGTGCAACCTCCGACTCACACGAGACATAGTTGTTTACGCAAATAACAATAACATCGAATGTGCTATTGTCTCCCTTGATCAAGCAAAAGCCTTTGACCGTGTCAACATCTCCTTTCTACAACAGACTCTCGCACGAATGGGATTTGGACCTTCCTTTCGGAAGTGGGTTTCAATACTTTACAACGACATCTCCAGTTCCGTTTTGGTGAATGGCTCCCTGTCGTCTCCCTTCGCCCTAACAAGGGGAGTGCGGCAGGGATGCCCACTTTCGCCACTGTTGTATGCAATCTCTCTTGAGCCGTTTGCGGCGACAGTCCGCAAAGACTCTGAGGTGCATGGAGTAAAACTCCCAGGCGGCTACGAAGCCAAAATGTCTCTGTATGCAGATGATAACTCTGCCTTCCTGACATCAGACGACTCTATCGTCAGGCTGTTTGACCTTGTCGGGCTGTACAACAGAGGCTCAGGCTCAATGTTGAACCTAGACAAATGTGAGGGGTTATGGCTGGGGAAATGGAGAAATAGACCAGACACCCCTGTACAAATAAAATGGACATCTGGGTCCATCCGTCTGCTTGGTGGGGTCTTTGGCAACATTGACATGCCCCTAACCAACTGGAAGGAAGGTAAACGCAAATTTGTTGAAACCTTACAAGGATGGGGAGCCAGATCCCTCTCCTTTACAGGCAAAGTGACAGTGGCAAACTCTCTAGCCACCGCCAAACTGTGGTACCTGGCGTCGGTGTTCACCCCTCCTGATTCGGTCATGAAGGAAATCAATACCGCACTGTTCGCCTTTTTCTGGGACAAAAAGCGTGAGATGATCAGCCGAAATACCATCTACCTTCCTCCTGAGAAGGGCGGCTGGGGCCTAATCGACATAGCAAAGAAGGCAAAATGTCTGTACAGTCGGCCTTTCTCGGACATCATGTCCCAGGAAGACTTACCTTGGGTGCAGCTCGCCAGGTACTGGCTCGGTATTTTCATTAGACGTTTCGACCCGTCAACATGGTCCAATAACATGCCCCACTCCCCGAATGCCCCTCCCCACTACAAAGCTCTACAGTCCCTGGTATCTGAACTCGTAGAGGCATCCCCCTCTAAAAAGTGGGACCCCGGGTGCACTACGCGGTCTCTATACGACAGCCTTCTAAAGAAGGATGCTCACATTCCAAGCGTCTGTCTTAACAAGCGTTCTGTTCCCTGGCCATTAACCTTCCAATCTGTTCAACACCCACTCCTGGAGAACAGACTGAAGGACACTGCATGGCTGGTTGCACACCACGCCCTCAAAACGAATGCCCTGCTCTGCTCGAACTGGGGTTACATTCGCTCGGGAACTTGTCCAAGGCAGAATTGTAAAGGCCACGAAACTGTAGAGCACGCCATGTGGTACTGCAGCGAAGTGCTGCTAACATGGACTTGGGTGGAGGGTTTTCTCAGGAGGTGGGTCATGTCAGACTTCCGAATAAATAAACAGATGGTTATCTATGGCATCCTGCCACCCTCATGGAAAAAATGCAAGATAGATGCTATCACCTACACCCTGGCCGTCGCGAGGAAACGCATATGGTCCTCACGTTGTGAAGCACTCTTTGACAAGACCTTTTCGACTCATGTCGAGATGGTCCCATACATCAAGGAGTGCCTCCGCTCAAGAATAAAGCTTGACTTTGTACGTCTGAACGAAACAACGTTTATGTCTCTGTGGTGCTCAGTGCAGTGGGCGAGGGTCGACGGGGGAAAACTGCGACTACGCTTTTAATCCCCTGCTTCCCCCCTGTAGTCGTATCAGTCTGGTATGAACTGTCTGTCTTGTACGTTTCGTATGTCTTTTTTATTTGGATGTGTCAAGTTGGCAGGAGTGGGTTGGTGGGAGCTCGGCGGACAAGTAACCTGTTGTGGGTAGCTTGACACATCCCTTTTTCTTTCCTTCTTCTCTTGTATGTTCTTTGAAATGATGTAAAAAAAAAAAAAAAAAATGAAAACAGTGAAAAAACGTCTTGTCTCTCTTGTCTAGTTTTCTTTCTTTTTTGATTTTGTTATACCCCCATTAAAAACGGGCATACACATTGCGCACATACACATACACACACAAACACAGACAAGCAAAAACTCTAACTCCATTCTTCAGGTGATAAAAGAGATGTTACTTAAAGGTTGACTCAGAGTTTGGATGAGTCACCATCTCTTAAAATGA
Source organism: Branchiostoma floridae (assembly GCF_000003815.2). NCBI lineage: Eukaryota > Metazoa > Chordata > Leptocardii > Amphioxiformes > Branchiostomatidae > Branchiostoma > Branchiostoma floridae. The sequence goes on from NC_049997.1 coordinate 15,363,437, forward strand.
CAACAGGAAGCATCCTAACGAGCCTGGGTTCCTGACTATGTTGGAAAACGGGGTCCCAGAGTCCAGACAAGATCTAGAAAATTCAAAGTTTGACAAAGGTCAAGCTGTCTAAAGGTGGTATCTCACTGCACCTGGGGCACCGGTGCGGCACTGCGGGGTTCGTTCACTGCGGCACAGGTGTGTTATTTTCGCCGATCTTTTATAATTCGGATATTGCGTAATACGTAAAAGTATGACAACAGACGAAGACAACAAAATGTACAAAACGTAAGAAAATTCGTTTTTTTTTAAATCTCTGAAATCCGTTGAGTCATCTTTCGAACCCCGCATTGCCGCACCGGTGCTCTAAGAAAACCCTCTAAGTGCAGTGAGATACCACCTTTACTGTCCCCATAATGTCCAACATAAACCCTATCTATCCATGTCCTTAGCTGACCTATCTTGGAACGTTTGCTTACCCTTAATAGGTTATCTTGACTTTCACCATTAAATCTCTCATTCTGTCGGGGAACAAAATAAATAAACCACAAAATATCAGCCCATAAAGATAAGGATACTAAGGAAGCTTCTAAATCTGTGGACGCCTTAAGCCTACTATAAAAACCTTATTTAGTGAGGATGCAGTAACGGAAATTGGTGAGATATTTTTTCTGACTTGATTTCAGACAATAGGAATTTATAATTGTTGACACTATGCAAACTAATCATTGTCTATGTAAACGTCAGTGTCCCCATTCTAAAAAAAATTCATTTCGGTTCTTTTTCTTCTTTCTTCAACTTACTGGAGATTCTTTAGCCGATATGCCGTATACTGAAAGGATTGATTTACTCACAAGGGAAAGGATCTCCACTATTAAGTGTGGTGGGTTCTTTAATCTTTAACGTGCTCGAGGTGTGGCTCTCCTCAAACACGGGACCTCCATTTAACGTCCTATCCGAGAGACGGCCCTAACCGAAGTTACACATTTTCACCTGAGTGAAGTGCATTTCTCAAGAGCATAAGATCGGTGACATGATAAGATTTGAACACGGGACCTCTGGGTTCTGGGCTATACACCCAGAAGTTGCGCCACACGGCCCTACAATGAGGTAAAGGACTGTATGATTCTCACTATCATGCTCTGTTATCTCGTATCAAATGAAAAATACAAGACATCCGGCAAAGTCTTAGAACGTCCGGATTGCTAGCGGCACTCGCATAAGTTGTTAAGGTCATTTTTGGTTCAAGGTCGCTGTTCCTATACGCCTTAATCTCCCTAATACTGAAAAAGACGACCCAGAAATTAAGGATTTCCGAAAATAGATCTGTTATTTCCCAACTCCAAGCCTTCAAGACAGTCCAATTTGCTTGCTATGCTGCGTAAACAAAAGCCTGGATTTCTTGAAAATTCATACAGCATATTTTCAATGTCACTCTGATTGAAAACAGAATCAAGAATCAACATAATTTATCCCCTTGGTACTAACTAGTGCATACATACAGTTTTATATTCCTGACTTGTCGACATTACTCTACTGCTAGCACTACTAGACTCATGGTGTTACCGGTTAGAAAGAAAACTACCGGGTATCTAATTTAGAAGTGGAAAAAATTGGCAAAAATGTTCATTGGGACGATTTGTTAACAACACAAGTAGAGAGCGAGAGTGAGAGAGTGAGAGACAAAAGAGTGTTGAAAGAGAAAGAGAGTGAAAGAGAGAAAGAGAGAGAAAAATAAAGAGAGAGAGGGCGAACGAGAGAGGAGAAAAAGAAAAAGGGAAAGAGAGAGAGAGAGATTTCGAAAGAGAGAAGGAGAAAGAGGGAAACAGAGAACGAGTCGGTCAGTAAGATATATATATATAGAGAAAGAACGGGAGAGAATGGGAGGTAGGGCAGAGAGAGAAAGAGAGAGACAGAAAAAAGAAAAAGAGGGAGAAAGAGAGAGTGATCGGGAAAAAGAGAATATTATATAACATAGCTTAGTCCAACGTTTGTCCAAACAGGTTCAAAGTGCACCTCCATTCGATCCGTGTTTTCAGCGGCTTTTCATTAGCCCAATTAACGGTGAAACTGGATCTGTGTCGAACCTTCGGTCAGCCCGCACAGAATGTCCTGCTATTCCCACCCTATCGGTTCATATCGTAAACTTAGACGTAAGGGCCGCCGACAGATTGGAGAGAACTTCCGAAGGGACACGTCCAGGCTGTTCGCACTCAGATCGAGGACAGGGAAGCCTCGAAATCAGACTAGTTAGGATACTCTTTCAACCACCCCCGTACATGATGTAATATTTTGTGAGAACCAAACTGTACTCATCGGCCAGCTAACTCCTCTGGTGTGTTATCTGTTTATTTGGCAAATTTCTAACATAAAAAGAAGTCATCTACATCAGAGCTTTACAACCATCCCTGAACAGAGACGGTGGGCGCCATAGACTTCCTGCAACTTATGATCCACTGCTCACCGAGTCACGTGTCCTATCTGTATAATGTGACGTCGCAGCAGCAGCGGATCATTCTTTCCTTGACAAAGACTTGAGCTATTCAGTCAAAAATTTGGGTAAGTTCAATTTTTGTGTGTGTTGGAAATTACAGTTGAACTCGTTCCAGGTAAATTTTCAAGCTAATTTCTAATATCTTTCTAGCGACCTGTGGGGCTTGGTAGAGGCTACATACGTCCCATGATTTTGACACTGATATTTTTACCTATCTTCAAGTATCCTGAAAGACTTCAGCTGTTCAGTCGAAAATTTGGGTAAGTTCCATTTTTTTTGTTGGAAATTACAGTTAAAGTCGTTCCAGATAAATTTTCAAGCTAATTTCTAATATTTCTCTAGCGACCTGTGGGGCCTGGAAGAGGCTACATGCGTCCCCTGATTTTGACACTGATATTTGTACCTATCTCCAAGTATCCTGTAAACCATACCATCGTGGCTCGCCGGTAGCTATAATATAGCGACCGGTGCTGGGAGTGATGCCCGCCCGCCCAGTTCATTAGAGTACGCCGGGGGATTTTCACGGGGTTGGTTTCAATTACTGCGTTGATTAGAAAGACTTTCTGGTGAAGTGTTGCCTCCCTGTCTCTTCTCAAACGGTACTTCGTTGTAATCTCCAAGCAGATCCTACGGTGCCATAAGATAGTATCAAAGCTGGCCAGGGAGTATAGCCGGCTATTATAAGGGAGTCAAGCGGGCACCTAGATCCTACGGAACCTGGTTGGAGATTAATTCGTTGGCCATAGCTCCAATGTCTCATAGTGAGGGACAGGTAGTGTGAGGTCATAATCATCTCACGCTACTTGTCCCTCCCCTGTTCTTCTATAGCGACAGCTGCCTAAGTTCCTCGGACTGCCAAACTATGGAACTCTCTCGATGACAACTGTTTCCCTCCTGTATATAATTCTCAAGACTTCAAAACCAATGCTCACTGCTCTCTCCTTCGTAGCATAATGGATGAATGACCTTTATTGTACATTTGTGCTCAAACAAGCTAAGTACCGGTCGCAGCGCTAGTGATAAGGTACAATTTGACAAAAAAGGTATCTTATCATCTCTACATATGCTAATACATTCTAGTATGTACAAGTTCAACTTCTTCTCGCTTCTTATAAACATAAGGACAGATGGAATCAATAATGTATGGTTTATCTAATTGCATGAGAAATATGAATTTTTCCGTGGTATTCTAGTATCGGAAATTAGGGAACGTATGTTGTGTATTTTCAAAAAGGACGTTTCTAATAAAAATCTCCACCATCCGTCAACTTAATTCATTGCCTGGAAGAAGGTCAAATGGCCTTACTTCAAGTTTACAATGGTATCTCACTGGATTGTGTCACGTTGGTGGCATCGCTGCGCCCTAGTAAATTCGATTTGTGTGACTGTTACTGTTGACTTTATTAAAGAAATATCATGCAATACGTACAAGTGTGACTAAAAAGACAACAAAACACGCAAAACGCAAAAAGAGATACCCGCTTTAGCAAGATCATAGTGTTACCTTTTATAACCAACGGACAACTATCAGATCCCCAATAAATGTAAAATATTCCCTTATGCTTGCTAATTTCTTTTTGCTCCCTTTTTGGTCTGTCAAGAGGTCTGCTAGCGACTACACTATCAGAGTGATCGTCAATCTCAAAGAAGGCACAACGCTTATGTAACAACGCTTGTGTAACAGCGCTTGTGTAACAACGCTTATGTAACTTCGCAAATAGGCCGAAATGGGGGACGCGTCTCTTCCTCTCTTTATATATATATATATATATATATATAATTTCTTCTTCTTGAAAATGATTTTCTCGTTTTGTGTCATACTGTTCAAACTGCCAGAATGAACTCCTTATTTTCTGTAGTTGAGGAAACTTTGTCGTAAAACTGAAAATACAAGCTGTTAAAGCTTTGTAGCCTCTCTGTATACTTGTATAAATGTACATGCATGTATGCATGCCGGCGGCCATAGAACTGGAATGTCGGCCGACTCGAAAAGTTCGCGACACCGCGAGGAATTTAGCCGGCAAGGCCGAAGTACGAAACTACAAAGCAGAACGTGTCGGTAACGACTTGTAGGGGCGCCGTCTATACACAAGACGAGCCGGGAGCTAGGACATACCGGTTCGGGCCGGGCTAGCTAAAATAGCGCCATGCTTAGGCCACACCAATTTAATTTGTTTCTTCTAAGAACAGCAATGACATTTTAAGGATTACATCCTCTGGAGACTTCAAATCTAATGCGGGAGGGCGAAAAAACAAAATACATGTAGACACCGTAAACGTTGTAACACCGATTGTATTGACAAAAATGGTATCGCTATGAGCCAGAAAGTCTTTCATTCCTGTATTCAAGAAGTATGGTAGACCGTATCACTTAGCAAGTTGGAAACTACACTCAAGACAAGTGTCAAGTCTACAACTACCGAACCTAACAAGTACAATCACACGTTTTCCTCGTCATGTTGACCGTCTCATGAGGTGAAATATTTCTTCTCTTTTTTTCAGAATCAGTCGAAAGTAAATGATAACGCTGATGTAATCCATAAAATTTACTTGCTGTGGCCTTATATCTAAAGACGCTGGAAACAGGTGTTCAAATGACGAAAGACACCCTGCTCTCTCTTAACTACTTACAGGGACTAAAGATGGCTGACTTGTTTAGTTAGTATCAGAGGAAAGACAAAACGATTAGCCGTATTGTCCTTTAATCTGTTTACCTTAATTGAAATACTCCCTTCCGTTAACAAATAGAATACCGCCCTAGACAAATATCATTATTGAACATGCAAACTGGACCTAAAACGCTATTGCTTTATAATGAGGGGAGCGTATTTGCTTGTCTTGTTTTAGTAGACTTTTTGACGGCATTTGAGTCTTTGAGTTTTGCTCGTTTCTTGATGGTGACTCTAGACTTGAAGTATGGCCAGAGATAGTGTTATATAACGACGATCTTACGATTAAAAGCGTCAGTAATATTTAAGTAAAAAAGAAACACAGGAAAATTTTACTCTTTATGCTATTTGAACTATCTTTTAATTTATGATAGATTGAATTATGTACTCAGTGTACAAAAAGGTATTACTTTATTACTATCTACAGTTTTGATTAGCATTTGGTATAGGTTTATTATCAAATTTTAGATGTAGCGAAAAACATGGGACAAGAGTGGATGTGTTCTAGTACAAGTCAAATTCTAGTTTTAGCAAAAAGCACAGGACAAGAGTGGATGTGTTCTAGTACGACTCAAATTCTAGTTTTAGCAAAAAGCACAGGACAAGAGTGGATGTGTTCTAGTATAGTTCACCTCAAATTCTAGTTTTAGCGAAAAACACAGGACAAGACTGTCAAGAGTGGATGTGTTCTAGTTCACCTCAAAGCACCTTTTCAATCTACCACGAATTAAGATAGTTCATAATAGTATTGGGTCAATTTTTCCTGCATTTTCATTTTCTGTTATCTTTAATTTGAGTGAAATACACGGGGCAAGAGTAGGTGTCTCCTGTTCTAGTTCATTCCCTGTCTACACAGTACATGCCAAAGATACACATCTAAGACCACAGCATTCAACAACTGGAAAACAGCCAAGTTTCCTCCCTCAAAACTTCCACAGAACATCTTCTTTCCTACGCCGACTTTCCAGTACACTCAAGATTGAACATTCCTTACCTTACAAAGATGTAATCCTTGGAAGGAGTAAGATAGAGCCACCCACCTTGAAGATTGGACGTTAACTATTCTACAGTGGGGAGTCGGCACTACACAGTCAGTGGAACAGCCGTCTGTGGTGAGGGGCACCAAATGAGTTCTCACAAAACGGTCCGAGCAAAAGATAACGATTAACCTTTAACCTGGCTAGGAAACGCCTCCCGGGAGGAAGGGACTGACCGTTAATACGTGGGGTGTGGGGGATCTTGCGATAGCCTCGAGATCAGACGTTAAGGCGAACGTCACATTCCAAACCGGGGTCCGGTCGGACTGGTTGTGGAAACGAAAAAAAAAAGAAAAGAAAATAGAAATGCATACGTAAAGCTAGGTATACACAAATAATGCCCACTGCTATTTTCCTTACGTCTTGTGTTGTTTGCTGTCCTTTATATTATACTTTTCGTCCCCGAAAGCTGCTTGACCGGGTCCCGGTTTGGAAATGTCACGTAGGCTAGGCCTAAAGGGTCTTCAGCGAAATTGAAAAAAAAAAGGATCAAAAGCATGCAGTCACTCTCAATTGTGCTTTTGTTTAAGTAGCAGAAATGTTTTTGTCAACGGGTCAGCCCTACTCTTTTATATCATTAAGTGTGTTGGGTTCTTTTACGTGAAGGGGTTGTTTGCTAGCCTGAGTATCATCCTCCGTAGTAACGTGGATAAAACGTTGCATACGTTGCACAACGTTTGTATGGGATATATTCCGAAGTAGATTGACCCTTTACTCCCATGATGAGTGCATAACGCCTTAGTGGCCGTTTTGCAACCCTACAATCTTCTCTTTTAAAGGTGTCTTTAGTTGTAGTATTTTGTTTCACCGCTCGGTGACTCTTCAGTATGGAGAAAAACGTATGAAACAAACTTCCGCTGTGCCACAAGAGTAAATAATGAAATCATTTGACCAGCTAGACGCAGTAATGTTTCAAGATCTGTACAGAAGTATTTCTCTTGAAATACACTGTAGGTTAAAGATTTGGCTCCATATAAATCCGTAACTTCCCTACAGGCACGAAGTCCACGCCCTTTGTGTTCACGTCTGAAAAATCCACGGCAGTGGAATACAACTCGGCCTGGTATAAGTCGGTCTACAGGCACAAAGTCCACGACCTTAGTGAAAGCCTGAAAAGTTCACGGCAGTTAAAATGGGACTTTGCAGAGGTGAACTCCAAGGCCGGAGATTTGTGCGAAGTTCATGTAGATGCGCCAATGCCATCCACTGATGCCGTGGAGTTCCTCTCAACTTCAATGGTTCCATTGCACAGCCGAGGACCAATTCCAAGGCTGGGATTTCATGACTGTAGACGCGCCCATACCAGCCTGGGCCGGCCGTGGAGTTCGTCTCAACTTGGTTCCATTGCACAGCCGGGGACGAACTCCAAGGGAATTTCATGACTAGACCAGCCTGGGCCACGGACTCCGTCCTGTATATAATAGTATTATGAACTGCAAGTCGGCGCTTTTAGAGACGTTATGAATCGTCACACATTCGGGTCCATTTTCACAGCTTTTAGGCTATCAAAATGTTAACTTTTGAAGAAGTGATGGTTAACATGAAATTTTTTTTTCAAAGTTGGTTTCACTACCTGGTATGCGAAAACTATTTAGTTTTCATAAGGACGTTACGTAATAAGGTCTTTAGGTCATTTTTCAGAGTTGTCAGGATGGTTTGGTCAGTCACATCACTAGTCACTACCGTATCTACTCAATTTAGCACGCACGCACTTTAAAGTTGCTGTGCGTACTTTATTTGAGGTCATTTTGTTGCAGCAGGCAATTTACAAGTTTGTAGAGCCAATCACAGTGGGGATTTATGCAAAATAACCTCGGGAAAACATCATAAATGTGTATTTTTCCAGTTCAAGGTCTGTTCAAAATTGTTGGTGAAAGGGGGGGGCGTACTTTATTTAGTTTTTTTCCATTTCACCTGTCAGTCCCACTGGTCTGTCTGAGACTTGCCTCAAGTCAGGGGTGCGTATCTTAATTGGGGTGCGTACTTGATTCGTGAAACAAAAATATGGTATTTACTTTCCTTCTCTTACTCTGGACGACATTTATTGTGATGCAACATATGAAAGGTACAAGTTACTGTGTACTCTGATGATCTAATTAATGATAAACGAACTGTAAGAAGTAACCATGTAAGCCTCCTTTTAAACAAACATCTTTAATCAATCATACATAACTTTTTACCATATCTTAACAGCCAATGTCACATATCATATCTCATCAATTCTATGTAATATAACTTAATCTTTCTGATAAGTTAGGAAAACTTGATAGTTAATTAAAATGTAACATTTAACATGTATTAAACATGGGTACATAGCTAAGCGACATCTGTCTAATAAATACATGACTGTTCCATGCAGCACAAGAACATGAAGGAAGTCTAAGAATAGGAATATTTACAACAATATATTAACACAAGTATTGGGGAGTTTAACTCGAGATACTAGCATGTAATGCATGTGACTGACCAACAAAGAAGTAAACTCTTCCCATAACAGTTTATACAAGGTAGTCTTTGTAAACTTTCTCTCTTGGCTAGGCTTCGCACACATACTCTTTGTAAACTAGATCTCTAACAAAACCTCATTTTTCTTCTGTGAACTTTTAATTTCATTGTTGGTTGTTCAACCAAGTTGAATACACAATGTCTTCAACTCCTTCAAAACAGCAACAAACTAAAGTTTTACATTCAACATCAACTTGCTCCAGTCTAATCTTGAAGTAATGGTCAAAGAGTTTTTGTGAAGATGCAGAGCCTCACAGATGTGGAATAAAGCATGACTTTGCTTTTGTTGTGTGCTTGTTGACTGCAGTACTTTGCTGATGTGCCAGGTGGCATCACACCATGATGGCCCGCTCAGTCACACTAGCCTTGCGACGTTTGCTGCTTCTTGTTGCCTGTGTCTGGGTGGACTCTGTGTCCTGGCTACAGCTGATCTCAAACTCCTCATCCTGCAAAAAGTGACGTACAATTTCAGATATTGTTTTAGCAATTAAACCAAAGAAAAAGATTTGCTGTTTGACAATGAAACTAAACCAGGTCCTGCAGTTCCAAAAAGCCGCTAGGGGGCCCAATCCTACAACACAAATTCTCTTCTTAAAGAGCTATATAACACTCATATATATATAACATCATGACCATAGCATGTCCAGAACCAAAAATATCAATACCAGAAGTTTCACTACAGTAGTGTAGGAAGCTGCTGGATGCCAAAATCTATACAACCAGGATATCAAAACAATACAACCAGGCCTTCTATAGCATAATGTTGCACAAACATACACACAAGCACACACATACACACACACACACACACACACACACACACACAAGCACACACACACACACACACACACACACACACACACACACACACACACACACACACACACACACACACACACACACACACACACACACACACACACACACACACACACACACACACAAGCACACACACATGCTATCCAAAACATAACCTTCTTCAAGTTGGCAAAGGTAACAATACAAAACTACTCTTACAAACCATGACCTTGGAATATGATTTGGGTCTTTTTACATGGTGATCATTGAGTTCAGAATCTATAAAAGTGGTCTCTTATCATTGCTTTAAGCAATCTCATTTAAGAAAAAAAGGAAGAAAAAGCCATGAGTAATAAGTAAATACATAAGATGTCTCTAGCAACTCATTTTCACTTTCAAATTGAAAGTGTTTAAAAGTCCTTGATTGTGTAGATTATAGTAGAGGTCTATAAACAATTTAAGACAGGTCTTAAACCACAGCAACATAAGTTAACATGATAACCCTTTAAAACGAACAGATGTTTCCTTGGAGCCTACCTTGTTGGCCTGGGAGAAGACTCTCTTCCTGCCCCGTGTTTTAGGAGAAGAGATGTCCATGCTGTCATGAGAGGTGTCTCTGCTCTTGCGATCCCTTTTACTGGACCTTCTACTTGGCTCCTGTTGTAAGAAAGACACCATCATTTTCATCAAGTCCAATTCCACAACCAGAACAACCCACCATGCACAGACTCATCTATACTAAGCTACATGTACTGACACTTCATATCACTCTTGGAAGAGGAGCTGCATTTTCAGCAGTAAAAGAAAGAAATTGCAGCATTTGCCAATTCTATTGTCCCAGTTGCATTAGGTCAGGTGGCAGCAAATTTGTCAGTCCACACAGAATTTTAAAGAGAGTTCTACAACCCTTCACCAAATCTTATGAAAATTTGGTGAGCAACTTTTGTACAAAGTGTTGGAGGCTCATATGTTATGTTCTCTATCCACTTTAAACCAAAATACTCCCTGTCCACCTTTCTTGAGTCTTGGAGGAGGGATGTATTTTTTGATTAATACAGGTAGAAGTTGGAGGGGTTCAACCTACTGGACTGAGCTGAAGTTTCCGGTTGGCAGGTTTGTCCCCTGAGGCAGCAGTGGGGGACAGCTGCAGATGGGATGCCTGCGACACAATCGCATCTACCTGTTGGGAAAATGAAATAAATACAGATTTAAGATCAAAACTGCCCAAGAGAAAATGTCAAATTTCCCAACTTTTGCAATTGGTGAGTTCCACAAACACCAATCAGCACCAAGGACAGGGGATATCAAGACCAATTAGCACCAAGGACAGAGGCTGTACTGACCAATTAACACCAAACACAGAGTATACGCAGAGCAATCAGCACCAAGGACAGGGGCTTGAGGTGAGTACTGGTACAGAAAACTTAGGTACAGGTCCAGGTTCCTGTCCAAAAGGGGCAGGTTCCGGTCCAGACCCGTACCTTGACCTAATTGTTTTTGGCTAGTCAACTAAGAAAAATGGTATTATTGCGGTAACCTAAAGCTGGTTAAAAACATTAAGATTACATCCCAACATAAAACCCTACCAATGCCAGCTGCTCCTTTCCTGTTAACATAGAATCCAAACATTGACCTAACCTCATGGTCTCCTGTGGCCTTTGCTCTCACAGGAGTCTCATCCTTCTCTGGGACCTTGGTGGGACCACTTTGAGTCTGACTGTCTGTGTTCTTCACTGGCTCAGTGTGGCTGAAGTATTTACTGAAGCCTTCAGTTGTGACCATCTCCTTATCCACTGTCTTGCCAAGCCTAAAGAAAAAAGGAAAAATGCTTTAAAACTTGTTTTTACATCCAACAGCATTTTAGATTAAGCCTTGGGGATTAAGGTTTGCCAAGCATTCAGTCATAGCTACATCTTTGTGATTCTTTAAAGGAGTCCTTAACTCGAGAAGAGAGTGTTATTTTCCAATAGACATTAAAGTAAGAAATGCATGCTACTTCACATTATATGATAAAGCATGCACTAATCCCCTGTGCAGTAAAAAGCATTCTGTATTCTACTAAAAATCATTGAGTATTCTAGTAAACTCTGTCTGACAGGAATTCCCCTAAGGAAGCTGTAGAATGCCCCATATAAAATCAAAATTCTTGAAAACTCCACAACATACAAAACTATTCACTTAGTTTTTCCGCTCTCTCACAATTTTTCCCCTTGATACATTTCCCTAGAAAAAACTGGTTTATAATCATAGAAACGACCCTGCATTATGTTGGCTATCTGAGAGGGGGTTGTACAAATCCACTAGCCCTATTGTCCAGGGCAAGTGAAAGTGCTGATTGGGCAAGTGCATGTCCTACCCCAATTGTCCAATCGGGCAAGTAAGATTCTCCATTCAGTGAGATTTTGATATACTTCTTACTTTTTACAGTAATGACATCAAGCAATGGTTAACATAGAAAAAAAGAGGCGATGATTCCCTTGCTAGAAGTGGAAATGCATTTAAAAGTGACATTTGAATTTTAGAAAACTTGTCCAACCTTTTCCCCCTGGCCGCATTTTTGACGAATCCTTCCTTCTCCAGCCGGTTGACGAGCCCGTGAGCCACGTTCATCTCAACGCCCAGTCTCCTGGCAAAGCTGGGAATCAGGAGCCGAGGGGCCTCCGTACAGGCCAGCAGGGCACGCCTCCACAGACAGGTGGCCTGGAGATTTAAAATAATTGTTCCATCTTCAAACTCACGGTTTCGTTATCTTGTTTGGTTTGGCAGGTACGGAGACTTTATAAGGTTTAGACATTAGAAATTCCTCCAATGATTGTAAAAGCCTCCAATAACTGTAAGAAACTTATTCCATTATTACAACTTCTGTATTAGTTAGATAAGCGTTAAGTTATAGAACTGTAGTTATGTAGATGTCATACTTTGTACCCCGTACAATTGTTGTGCAATAAAACTATCTATATTACCTAATTAAAAATCAATAAATTGGCAATAACTACCGACTATTAGTAGTTATTTTCTTGCGCAACAGCGAATTCAAAGCTTTGATGGTTATGTGCGAGAAAAATAAGATTTTTATCCTTTAGGAAATACCAAGGTGCTGTATTTTCTACTTAATTAATGACAACAATAAAAGGGGCAGTGATGACGTCATTCATATGGTCTAAAAAATTGCAATCGGCAAGACTTTGCCATAGACAATCAATATTCAGTACAATCATAATTCTTTTCCCAAAAATGTAGGTTTTAAACAGAGGAAACATATACCACTGACATACCCAGGAGATTAACCTTAACAGGTGCACAAATGTAAATGTGTCCAATTTGCACTTAACAAACACACAAAGCAAAATTGACTTTCAAATACCCTTAGCTTTGTGTCCTTTATAGCCAAATCATTATAAATACATTGTATGTGATCATGCTTACTACTGACCTGTACTTTGACTGGAGAGAGACTAGCCAGGTAGAGGTCTGTTGGATACTTGTCTGGGACAGCCGTCTGAGGGATGCAGAATAAAACACAGTCAAGCAATTCTTCTTATTATACTTGTATGATCCACTTTCTCTCATAAGTACTATTACATCTAAAGTAAACTTTACAAAGTTTTTGATACTTCTTTGATGGGGTGCACCTTCTGTGATGCATATGTTATGAAGCAAATTGCAAGAAATGGAAAACTTAGCATCCAACTATTCATTGATTCATTTCTTCATTCCTTAATTAATTCATCAGGGCTCGAAATTCATTTTGGGGATTAGGTGCACTGGTGCACCCAGCTTAAAAAATTGGGTGCACCCAAAAATGTTTGGGTGCACTACTTAAATTTAAGCAATAACCTAATAATAAAACTTAGTTACAAGCTATCAAATTTTAAACAAGTACCATGACAGACATTCTATTATCTTTCTAACACTTAGATGTCAAGAATATGACGTATACTAGTATACTTTGATATCTTTACATACATAAACCTAAGAAAATATTTGGGTGCACCCTGTGCACCCACATAAAATAATTGGGTGCACAGCTCCAATTTTGGGTGCACCTGGGTGCACATGCACCCAGTATTTTGAGCCCTGATTCATCCATCCTCTTATAATTCATTTCACATACACCTGTCCAATTTCTTCATTGCACAGCTGAAAATAAGTATCTCGCAAAGCAACAAACAAACTACTGTGTATCTTCTTACGTCTGCACAGACGTCACAGATGTGTCTCTCCGGCGCGTCCTCCTCCCGGATGACCTTGAAGCAGACTCCGTGCTGCCAGAAGTCGCAGATGGCACACAGGATCATGAGTCCGTCGTCCTCGTTACACCCACAGGGACAGCGCACACCCATGTCCTCTTCTTCCTGGTCCTGCTGGGAGCCTGAGGGCCGACTGGCCGACTCTGGAGTCTTATGGGGTGCTGGGAAAAATTAAAAAATTGTTACACCCACAGGGGCAGTGCACACCCATGTCTTCTTCTTCCTGGTCCTGCTGGGAGCCTGTGGGACGGCTGGCCGACTCTGGAGTCTTATGGGGCGCTGGGAGAAATTAAAACACTTGTTACACCCACAGGGACAGCGCACACCCATGTCTTCTTCTTCCTGGTCCTGCTGGGAGCCTGAGGGCCGACTGGCCGACTCTGGAGTCTTATGGGGCGCTGGGAGAAATTAAAACACTTGTTACACCCACAGGGACAGCGCACACCCATGTCTTCTTCTTCCTGGTCCTGCTGGGAGCCTGTGGGACGGCTGGCCGACTCTGGAGTCTTATGGGGCGCTGGGAGAAATTAAAACACTTGTTACACCCACAGGGACAGCGCACACCCATGTCTTCTTCTTCCTGGTCCTGCTGGGAGCCTGAGGGCCGACTGGCCGACTCCGGAGTCTTATGGGGTGCTGGGAAAAATTAAAAAATTGTTACACCCACAGGGACAGCGCACACCCATGTCTTCTTCTTCCTGGTCCTGCTGGGAGCCTGTGGGACGACTGGCCGACTCTGGAGTCTTATGGGGCGCTGGGAGAAATTAAAACACTAAGTTACACCCACAGGGGCAGCGCACACCCATGTCTTCTTCTTCCTGGTCCTGCTGGGAGCCTGCCGGACGACTGGCCGACTCTGGAGTCTTATGGAGCGCTGGGAGAAATTAAAACACTAAGTTACACCCACAGGGGCAGCGCACACCCACGTCTTCTTCTTCCTGGTCCTGCTGGGAGCCTGCCGGACGACTGGCCGACTCTGGAGTCTTATGGAGCGCTGGGAGAAATACATTCTATATAAAATATTGTGACACAACAAGGCTTTCTTGAGACAGCAACTTAACCATCATATCCAATTACTGCTTTGTGACCCTTCTAATTCCGTAGACAAAATGGAACCATTTGGATATGGATAGTATTTTTTGCAGCATTTTGGAATATTTCGGAATAGCAGAAATACACACACACACACACACACAATACAGTCTTACAACCAAACACACTGTCATAATATCACAATAAAACAGATACAACAAAAAACATTTAACATTTCACTTTTGTAGGCTGAAGTAAAATCTTAGCTTACATGTTTAATTTTGTCTGTTCACTCATTCATGCATCAAATGACTGTAGCACTTAAGCAATACTTCAGGTATAATTAGTCGTTATTTACGTATTGTCCAACCAGTGTAACATTGGCATTACCATACCTACTAGCCACACTTTTCTACATACATTGTGAATTAGAATTTAGCCTTTGATTCCTTTTGCAGTTAGCAGATGAGAAATCCTTTCTTCATCTTATTTCTATCAAAACTGTCACAAAGATACACAAAGACTCTTACAAAATCAAGTACTGTTAAGCTCATTAATTGTCTACCAAGAAAGCATCCATTGGTAATCCATGGTATAATCAATAAGCAATCAGGAAGATTACTGTAGCATGTAGTTACCTTGGTTTGGCACATCTTTGCACTCCTTGGGAGTCAGGCGCTGCTTGGGTGAAGACGACTTTTGTTTTGTTGGTTTCGCTGACTCGGCTGGCTTTCCCTGCGTCTGTGGACACAATTTAAAGCCTGACCAATTTTTTTCTTGGTTCTCAGAACATCTAAAGATCAGAAAAAGATCGACATGAAAACAGAAAGTTCAAGAGGTTTCAAATTGATAGTTTTTATTCTAGTTTTCATCTTATTACTTTATTCAATTCAATTAATGGCTAAGTACTAGTAGTTTACTTAATGGTTCAACTGGAAAAATGTCAAGACGATATGTACCGTATATTCTCGAATAAAGTACGCACTTTTTTAACTTTTCAAAATTGAAAAGGTGCTACAAGTTGTTGCCAAAGTTGGGGTGCGTACTTTATTTGAGGTTACTGCACAGAGAAATGGTAAAAAAGCCTAAAAATAAAGCAAGGTGGAGCAACACTTCTAGTAATGTTTCAAAACATACACTTGTTGTTGTCTTGTAGTTGTCTAAACACGAAACAAAGAAATTGTCTAAACATGATTTACATAAGAGTGGCATTTGCATACAATCCTTTTGAGTTAGTGACTTTGACTTGTACAACTGGTTTTCCTTGATTTCTTCTACCAGTTCTCAGTGGTTTTTATAATTTGCAGTAGGCAATTCTCAAGTTTATAGAGACAATGACAGTGTAAACGCATGTTATTTCAGGCAAAATAACCTGGGGAAAACATCATAAATTTGAATTTATCCAGTTAAAGGTCTGTTCAAAATTGGTGGAGAAGGGGTGCATACTTTATTTGAGTTTTTCCATTTTACCTTTCAGTCCCAAAGATCTGTCTAAGACTCGTCCAAAATCATGGGTGCGTACTTTAATT
Source organism: Branchiostoma floridae (assembly GCF_000003815.2). Classification (NCBI taxonomy): domain Eukaryota; kingdom Metazoa; phylum Chordata; class Leptocardii; order Amphioxiformes; family Branchiostomatidae; genus Branchiostoma; species Branchiostoma floridae. Next base: position 15,379,730 of record NC_049997.1, read on the forward strand.
GGGGTGCGTACTTTATTCGAGAATATGCGGTACTAGATTTGGTGCGTTGATCTGGTCTGTCTCCAGGACCTGTCCCTTATTCCTGGGACCAAAATTTGCTTGTTGGGGTCCAGATGGGTAAACATTCACCCTGTCTGACACAAGAAACTGAACTTCAAGACATGAAATTGAGGAAAATGTGCTTTCCCAAGCTTAAAATGACAGATTTAACAATGAACACTAACAAGATGGAAGCCTAAACAATGAGTGGGATGGGAAAAAAATATTATATAGAAAGCCATGGTATTAATTGACCTCCACATCCATAGGATCCTCTGTGTCTTCCCCATCTAGCCCTGCAGTAGAGATGGCGGCACCTCCCTGCATACTGTTGCCATCCTCAGTCTCAGCAAGCTCTGTACCTGCCGGCAAACCTGGCTCATCTCTCACCTGAACACAGCACAAGTATGATTTATTACAATAAAATTTGTATCAACATCTGTAGAGCTGTCCTTCGGCATAACTGTGAATAACAGTTTCAAGGCACGTGGCATGACGGCAACTGATTATATTACAATCAACGACCTGTCACACCTAACCTTTGCACATCTTAACCTGTTAAGGTTTACTTGGGGCACTCACTGCAAATGGGGCACTGGTGAGGCACTGCAGGGTTTGAAAGATCATTCAACGACTTTCAGAGATAAAGAACAAATTTTCTTACATTTTGTGTATTTCGTTGTTTTCTAAGTCAGACTTTTCCGTATTACGCAATCTTTGAATTATAAAAAAAATGGCCCAAATAACAAAACAGTGCCGCAGTGAACAAACCCCACAGTGCCGCACTGGTGTCCCAAGTGCAGTGAGATACCACCCTAAGTGTTGTATAAATCTACTCAATGAGGGTGAGTCTAATGTACTTTGTGCAACAATTTCCACTCTACAATCGGTCTACAGGATATAACAATTTTTTGCAGTTGGTACATCTACCAGTTATAATCTAAATCATTTTGTACATGAGGCATAGTATATAATAGACTAACTGACATAATTTCTCTGCCGTAGATGCCACCAATAGCCGTTACCTCAAACTGTGAGCTGTCCGTTTTGATGCGCAGCTTGACGGTGTGCCACTGTGTGGACACATCCCCCACCTTGATGTTCATGGGCTCACAGTTGTACAGGAAACCTTCCAAGTCCGCAGGCTTAAAACCAGGGGGCTGGTAGTCTGAGGGGGTCACTGGGGAGGGGGTGGAGGGGAGGGGGGGTTAAGTGGGCAAGAGGGGGTGGCTTAACTTAAGGATAGGTCAGACACAATTAATAGTTGAAGGAAATTGTTCTTTATTGTGTTGTTTAATAAGAATAAAAGGGTAAGGGAAAAAAAGAAAGAAATGAATAATATTAGTGTAAACATGTCAGCATTTTGATTCAATACATCCTATACGTAACAAATACTGATATAAGATGCTTTGATACAATTGTCACATTGGAGTTGCAAACAAGTACTGAAAATAGTACAAAAAGTAGATGTTTAGGGAGAAGACTAAAAACTACAGCAAATTCACTACAATTATTTGCCATTTGCTTATTCTATAGGAATTGAGTATACAAGATCTAGACAAAAAGTAATGAAGCAGTTACTCAAAAATATTCTTTTCCAATGAAGTTGGAGCAAGGTAACAAAAAGTAAAACTGGGTAACAAATTACTTGCAAATCAAAATGAATAGGTACATACAGATAACGTACCATCATCATAGTAGAGCAGTTTCATGGTCATCATGACATCATCGGGCAGGGCCTTGAGAGACTGGGTCAGCACCACAATGGTGCGTAACAGCTGCATGGTGGCTTTCTTGGTCTCCGCAGCGCTGTAGGCTGATGCCAACTGCTTCTCATTCCTGTCAATCAAATCATGGATGCCTACGGTTAGACTGAATACACTAGTTAAAATCATCGATCAACGACGTTTACAGTTGATTCAGTTTGGGGGCATTTAGATAAAAAATGATCATATCATAGGATATTATCATACATATATAAAACTTTGAGGGAAACAGTTCAAAACACAACGAGTAGCGAACACAGCGAAGGCAATTAAGCGTTCAGAAGTCTAGTCATGTGAGGAACAGCGCTGGATCTATATCTATCAGTCTTACAGTGTATAATGTCTAATTTCTGTGATGATCGTGTCGACCTTCCACTTATTTCCCCCCGAGAAGAGGGGAGAAGGTGTCTGAATTGTTCAGATGACTGCAGTGATCTGGCGAACTTCATCGTTAAGGCTTCGCGACGGTCTTCGAGTGTGGGTAGGTCTAGTAAGTCACATGTCTTGGTGTAGGACGTAAAGTCAGGGCCTAAAATGATTCTGAAGGCACGTCTTTGAACGGATTCGATCTTCTTACTTAGCACGCTGGGTAGTCCGGGGTGCCACACGGGGGCACAGTACTCTGTTATGGGACGGATGTAGGTGATGTAAACTGTCACAAGATCATCTGTTGGGAGGCGGAAGTGTTTGAGTTTACATAGGAGGAAGAGCCGTTGACTGGCTTTATTATACATAGTGTTGACATGAGTGTTCCACTTCAGGTTTGATTGAAGATGTATTCCAAGAATTTTCATAAATGGTACTTCTTGGAGGACAACATTACTGACTGTGAGTGGGCGAGGGATGTAAGGGACTCTGCTGAATTGTATGTACATAACTTTGCACTTTCCAGGGTGGAGCATCATGTGGCTTTCTTTTGACCAGTTGTCCAAGTCAGTTAGGTCCTGTTGCAGGTGTGACGGAATTTGGGGTGGGTTCCGGACTTCCAGCATGTTCAAATCATCAACAAATTTCCAGCGCTTTGAGAGAGCTTCCTGTGCTGCACTATTAATGTAAGCAGTGAAGATAAGAGGGCCCAGTAAAGTTCCTTGTGGCAGACCACAAGTGATCAGAACGCTGTTGGAACACACGCCGTGGTATCGCACCTCTTGGCGCCTGTTTGTGAGAAAATCGGCAATCCATCTGACCAGCGAAGGCCGCAGTCCGAGTTCTACAAGACGGCAAATCGCGACTGTGTGGCTGACTCTGTCGAATGCCTTGCTATAGTCAGTAGAGACCAGGGAACACAGGGTATTGGGCTTGTCACACGCCTTGAATAAAGTGTTTGTCATGTCTAGGAGGCAGTGAGTGGTGGATCGGCCTTTAAACCCACTGAACTGCTGAAAGTCAATGTTCGGGAGGATTGCAGTATTCATGTTCTTTTTTATCTAGATACCGAATCTGTTCTCCGTATGGACCTAACAATGCAGTGACATACCTGTAGATGGTAACACCCTGGTTGTTGTAGGCAAACTTGAAAGTGTAGGATTCAATCACAGTCTGAAAATAAATGATATTGTCTTGATTATTGTCAGGCTTGAATGTGTCCTTGTTGTTAAGAACACAAATAAAGACCAATCAGCACGAAAAGTTGTTGTACAGACCAGTCAGCACCAAGGACAGATGCCATACAGACAATTTAGCCTCAAGGACAGATTACCACCAAGCACCAAGATGTACAGTCCAATCAGAACCATGGACAGATGCTGTTCAGACTAATCAGCACCAAGGAAAAATGCTGTACAGACCAATCAGTACCAAGGGCAGACGCTGTACAGACCAATCAGCACCAAGGACAGATGTTCTACACACTAATCAACACCAAGAACAGATGTGCAGGCCAATCAGCACCAAGGACAGATGCTACACAGACCAATCAGAACCAATGAGAGATGCTACACAGGCCAATCAGAACCAAGGACAGATGCTACACAGACCAATCAGCACTAAGGAGATCAATTAACAGAAACAAAACCATTTTGGGAGAATAGTCAGAGCTCAAAACAGCATTTGTAAGGGCTGTCAGAAGCATGGACGATGTTTATACAACTGGCTAATCAATGATGCAAACAGTTGTAGATGAATGCTACTAGACTAGTTAGTGAAGTACAAAAGCTCATCTCACCTCTGGATCTGTAGGGTCTTCATAAATCTATGGAAACATAATGAAAATTAGGAGATCAGCTCAATGTAATGGCGAGTGGGTATAACTTGGTACTGGAAAAAAGAACCTGATATATCTTAAGTTACAGTACAACACAACCATTTATCCAAACCAAAGTCTGTATCATATGTTTCACATAACAATATATGAGGTAACACTTTACAAACAGTTTTGTTTATTCTATTTAACCAAAAATATGTTGTTTGTACACTCACCCCAATGATCAGGCACCGCAGCTATTAAAGTAGAAATGGTAAAATAAGTCAAGCAAAGTGCATAAACTGGGGACAGTTTTCAATATTACTGATGACTAACATTCACTTTACCAAAGGAGATCTATCCCTTAGACACACCACTAAATAGATTTTCTTTAAGTATTATAGGCATTGAAATTATGAGTAACCATGGACTCACATATTTCTTGTCCAGGGCATCAAAACATCCTTTAACCCTGTAAAGACAAAACATTGCTTGTTTTACTTTAAACTGCATGTATCTGTGTCTATTGCATTGATCTAAACTTGTACTATGCTGTGACATAAATAGTTGCTGGAATAATGCAACCAAACATGACATCTAGATGTAATTGCAATTACTGTATTTCAAGAGTGCCAAAACAAAATTTAACAGAGGAGAAAGAAACGTTTTCATAGGGCAGGCACATTTTTTAAATAGTTGGCTAGTACATGTATAAATAAATTTTCTTACCACTTGATGACCTGGCAGGCTCCAGGACAGGCACTGTCATCACGAAGGATCTTCAGGTTCAAATCTGGATCAAATAGGAAGAAATATATTGGATGAATTGAACTGAATATCTGTATGTACCACTTAGTGTCTTTTATGTTTAATGTCATCATGTTGTCTTTTACCTAAAGAAAGAATGATTTTCAAACCATTCAATGTACTCCAGAAATATGACAAGAGTGTGCATGACAGAAATCCCAAATTATATAATCTTTGCATTAATTTCAATTCTAACTTCATTACCCTCAACTCTTTTGATTCTACCACACATGTTAGAGTGGAGACACATATACTGATATAGTTACATCTACCTTCGAGGCATCTGTCCCCAAAGGCATGTTCAGGAAAGATCATTCGCAGGTAGGTTATGTTGGAGACAGCTACGGCCAGTAGTTTCTTCACAAACAGGGTGGAGAGCTGCTCTGTGACTTGGTCAGTTGGGAAGATTGCATTCCACTGTGGAAATATGAACAGAAACACTCTCATTGTACTATTTGTAGAATAAAAAAAAATGGCTAGCCATTGCACATTTCTACAACAGTGCTTTATAATTGAGTTAAGTTATAACCATACTAATTCCAAGGAAACATTGGGGAGGGTGTCCTGACAGCACTTTACATTAAATTCAGTTCACCTAATTCTAATTTCACTATGATTTATACAAAACTTTTTGCGACCATACTAGTTGTATTTTATGAAATCAAATTGCATAGAATTACAAGTATGCAGGCCCCCATGTCAAGTACACGAGATAGCAAAACTTGAAGTTCTGCTGCAGTACCTTTGAAAGCTGCCTGGGGGCAATTAATCTCTCTATGTAATGTTGTATAGAGATATAACATTATAGACACGTAATAGATGCGTAATAATTTCTCAGATGATCTAACTAAGAGCAAACTATTAAACAAAAAGACATGGCGACTCAAGATGTAACCTTCTTGGCAAATTCGAATGTCGGGTGTACTTACATTCCCAGTCTTCTCCTGAGACCTCATCTTGGTTGCTACTGCCATGTCTAAGGTCTGGGCAAGACACTATGCTGGCTACTAAAAAACAAAATTAAAACTGCAAGTGTTATGGTCAGATAATTTATATTTGAATATCATGGTAATATGTTTGATTATGTGACATTAATGTCTTGCAGATGACGTAACATACATAACACAATAAAATTTGGAATAATAAAGCACATAGTAACACACTACATATCAGTTAAAGTGCTTTAAAGATACAACGTGACAGAATTCAAGAGTTTAAGACTTTATAGTTAGAATAAGTTAGAATAATGAAGGAAATGAGCGTAATGCTTCCAGACCTGGTCGACCTTTGCTGGAAACACGACACGACATAAGATCTTCTTTCATATATTGCAAGGGAAACTTGGCTTCCTTACCTGAAGTTGGAGGAGTACTAGCTGTCCCTAAAGCAGAGTTTGAAGAATTTTATTTCGCAAGACGGCACCGCACCTTCCTTCTTCTCTCGTCTTGACTGAGACTGACTGTGCACTGTGTTTCCCGCCAAACTTCAAAATATTCTTGGGGAGATACCAATTTTGGAAGGGGGCAGAATCTATAATATTTTTAAGATCAGGTCTTTATTATGATTTTAAGTTTATCAAATAGTAATAGTAAAAATTAAACTATATAATAAGTAATGTTCGTATAGCACGTACGTTGTGACAATGAATATTAATCGATATAAACTATTCCTAATTCCTCCCCTTTTGGAGTATGTGTACCAATCCATGACGTTCACCTAACACATGACAACTTTTACCCGATGATATCTGAAAATTAGCCCGGTAAATAAAGTATCTTGTAGCCTAATACAACAGTATTTCATACAAAATATATCTTAACTATTATTTCATTGTATAACGATATGTACATTTCATATTAGGCCCGTATCTCAGAACTTTTCCTCAGATCAGACGACAGAAAACATGATGACGTCACGTAGCTGGTGGGACATCCGGGACCTCTATCCTCGCCTAGGTCATGTGACCCAAAATGGTGGACAGATTGGGTGAGTACTTTGGATCACCCTCATCTCAGAGCAATTTTAACCCATTTGTAGCTTAACCTAACATGTTTGAGGAGCGTTTGCCACTTAATTATAGCTCTTAGACACCGGGGGACCGTTTCTGATTGGTTTTGGTGGCTCAAGCGCTGTAGTTTTCACGCGTCCCGCCGAAGTTTGAAGTTGACACCTGATTTTCTTGACATGTCACTAGGCGTTTTTTTAGTGGGCGTCGTTGGGCATCAAGTATCGGAAACGCGTGGTTTAAGTAGTTTCCGTATATACTGAGAATCCATCACAACATTGTCTAAATCATGTTTTCTGTCTGTCCAGAATCGCAGGTTTTTACCAAATAGCAATACGCCGATCTTAAGAATTTGTATTGACCCATCTCAACGATCGTTAACTGTTGATTAGTTTAACTCTAAAATAAATGACCACTTGAGGAACAATAATTGCTTCTTATTTATGACTTGTCTGATGCAACTTGACCTGTTTGCAAATTACAGCAAGATATATCCGTTTTTGAAAGCAACCAGTGATTTAAGTAGTACCCCTAACCCTAGTACACAAAAAGGATTTGCTTTGACAGTTTGAGACAACTAAAATTTTGTTTCTAATAATATAAACTGAAAGTACAATTTATGATATCAGTCAACAAAAAGAATGCTGCACTTTGGATTGTCAAACTAGTAGGAAACCTATTACAACTATTAGATCTTGGCTAAAAAAATAAGCCCTTTCACAGAGATCAGGATGCATTTGCATGGACAGGAATTCTAGGTAATAATATGTCAAAGGTAAAGGCTCAAAAAAGAAAACAACTTCCTTGTCTTGGCCATTGTTTCAATTTGCATGACAATGTACAGACGGTTTTGTTCCTTTACCTTTGACATACTAGTATTACCTAGAATTTCTGTCACCGCACATGTGTCCTTTTCTCTTTAAAAGTGCTTATTGTGATGCATATGTGAAAGTGCTTATTGTCATGCCTATTTTGTATTGGTTTCCTTTTCACAATGACCTCTCAGATGCAAATATATGACACTGTAATTTACATGTGTACATTACACATTTCATAGTGTAAAGATGTGTTTTCAACTCTGACTACTGTACAACAGAATTGTTTCAACCATGAATATTTAACACTGCAAAAACCTCCTTTTGAGGCTTTCCTCCCTGTTGCAAAATAAAACAACCATAGAACTATTATTAGAAGTAAATGCATTTACAGCATGTGTATCTGGCATTTAATGTGTTTCTTTTTTCTTTTTCTTCAGTGCACAGCGAGGCGAATGCCAGGAGAATAGCCCAGGTGGAGACCTGCTTCGGCAGCTCTGGGCAGGTATGGTTAACATTTCCCTGCTACCTAACTCTTTAAACAAGGGAAAAATGCATCACCGGTACCATAGACTAATACAAAAATGGTTTCATAGGGTGAACAACTGCTCCACGCACAAAAAAATACAACCCACAGGCTTTTCAGGAAATTCAGCAAATATATGATCACCAGCCAATAGGGAGCAAACGAACGGTTAGGGAGACAACTGTGTACTTCTGGCGTATTACTGCACCCTTCAGCCAACTCCAGTCAGATTTTAACTCTGACCCGGAACCTAATGAGCCTTCACCTTTGACACATTAGTTTTATTTACCACCATGTTTCATGCTGCTCACATGTATTTTAAACTATGAGCAGGCTTATTATGTAAACTAAACCTTATCTTATTTCCACCCCAGCCCCTTACAGGACCAGGCAGAGTGCTGGTAGGGGAGGGGGTACTCACCAAGCTATGCAGGAAAAAGCCCAAACCACGGCAGTTCTTCCTATTCAATGACATCCTAGTCTATGGCAACATCGTCATCAACAAGAAAAAGGTGACAAATCTCTCTCAAAAAGCAAGTCAACAGTCGGTAGTCAATAGTAATAATATCAGGTGAATTTGCAGCCAGTAAGTACCCAAAGTGTGAGTAATGAGGCTAATTTACGTGGTTGAGACGCTTCCTCGAGCACAGGACCCCCATTTCCCCAAACTTATGTTTGTGCTAAAACGTGAACTAATTTGTATTGGACTAAGAACGTTTTGTTTGCATTCGTCGGATCCATGAAAATGAAGGAATTGTTTTGCTTGGTGTGTGTGTCTACGTTTGCGCATGTCCGGTGCTCTATCTTCGGAACGTTTTGAGCAATTGTGATGATATTTGGTACATGGGTACGTGTTGTTGACCTGACCGTCATGTTCGATTTTAGGCCTCCTGGTATCTGACCTTAGTACTGCAACAGGACTTTCCGTTTTAGTGTCTTTGGCCCTGGACATGCTGTGGTCTTTATTTTTTGGTGGCAGGTAGCTTCAGATGTAAGGAAGAAGTGATGTAGGTTTAGGCTGTCTTGTTCAAATTGCTGTTTTCACATAAACACATTGTTACTTTTGTTGCAGTCTTTATTTTCAAAAGATCGATAAATGTTGTTTGTTGAGAAAAGTGCACTTAGGCCCCGTTCATGATACAAAAAATGAAACGGTTCTATCGGTTACTATCGGTTAGGCCAGCTGAAACGGATAAGTTTTGTCATCATGGACGGTCCGAAACGGATCTGAAGCGATAGGAAACAGTTTGTTCGGAACCTCCTCGCGAGGTAGTATTGAAACGGTTTCTTCCTTATCCGGAATTGCGAATTTGTATCATGAACGCAAAAGCGGCGCGATCCGTTTTACATCCGGGCATGTGCGTTCATATTTGGTGGCGCCACGGGGGGAAAAGTACAATTTTTAATCTGTCATTCGGGTGTTTCGGCCGTGTTTTCAATCGTAGAATTCGTTTTTATTATCGGGCCGCCTCCTAGTCGAGTGAGGAGATCGCAAGGGGAATGTGTCAGGAGATCCAGTGGAAATGTCATAGCATGGCATATATCGGGACCACAATGTTTTCAGAGGCATTTTCAAGGTCATAACAGAACCCAGCTTCGAATACAGTAAGACATTGGTTCAATTTCGATCAAAGACCAATAATCTGACACAGAAGTACAAGTTTTGGCAAGATCACAACAACCTCAGGGGTCAGAGGTCGCATTACCGTGCATTACCATGCCAGTTCAAGGAACTGAAACGGTTTGCAAGTTTGCATCGTGAACGCAAAATGCAAACCGTTTCCTGTCGTTTGCTGTCGGATTTCCAGGCCTAACCGATAGGACCGTTTCATTTTTGCATCATGAACGGGGCCTTAATTTGCCCTTCGAACACATCTTTTCTCAATTTCTGCTTTATTTTTTCAACTGAAATGAACTGTTCTTACAGAGATTTATTTTCTATAATACTAATGTTACAGGCTACTAGTATATACCTCTATGTGTATTTGCAGAATATTTTTCAAAATTTTTACATTCTGCAATATTGCAGAACATTGAAAAAAGGTATTTCGGCCACTGATACATGTATGTGAAACTATGAATGTGATTAGGAAAGTTATTTTATATTGACTCTATCATCAGTCTATGCCCTGGAATGTTTCTTTCTGTACAAGTGAACACGTATATTGATAGCATTTAACGTGCACATATATTATTCATGTCCCGTGGGCCTATTTTTATCAATTACAGTACAACAAGCAGCACATTATCCCACTGGAAAACATCAAGCTTCAGTCACTGGAAGACAACGGTGGTAAGTACACGACATTTCATGGAAAAACTGTCTTTGCAAATATCATGACTTTGATTCCCCTTTTCTTCCCTGTATTTTCCTTGTACGATACACATGACTGTATAGATTGTTTCCTTGTTGATTTCCTATCGTCTCTTTTATGTTTTGTTATGGTGTGTTATTCCTGTGATTTGTTTTCCTCCTTTTTTCCCTATCTGCATCTGCATCTGTTGTTTTTGTGTGTTTTATTGGTGTATGGAAGACACTGGCAGGAGGTTTTACCAGCCAGTGTTCAGGTCCAGGCCACGAGGTAGTGTCCCTTGTGGTTTAAGAAACTTTCACTACCACATTTTCTTGATTAAAGTACGCACACATGGTTTGACGCATCTCACTGACATTTAGACTGAAACGTAAAATTAAGGTGAGAACTTGAATAAAATACACACCAGTCTTGAACACAAATGAATTTTCAATTTACATGTATTTATCATCATGGCCAATACTGGCATATTTTTCTCTTGTGCAAGGATTTATGTATTAGATTGTAACACCTAAAGAGGCATCTGTGACAGCTACTCACATTGCCAGAGACGCTCTGAAGTTAGAAAACATGGCAGTTTTACCCCTAACATCTTCTTCAAGATTTCTGTATTAGAACAGTGCACACCCTTTAATGTGTATAGAACACTAAGTCTTCTGTTATGCATGGATATCTCATGATCTCGTAATTCCTGATTGTTCTAGACACTGTTAATGATCCTTCAACTTTTAAGTCAAAGCTTCAGACAGAAAGTCATGTTCTCGTGTGTCAGCTTTGTACACATGTTGTTGACTGTGTCTATAGATAGCTGTATTATTTGCTGTCCCATATACTCTGTTTGCTGTCTATGTCTTGACACTCTCCTGTGTGGTATATAGCATCTTTAAATATCTCTACTTTGCCGTATTATCATAGCATTTTATCAGATTTTCTGTACCTTCATTTGTTTAGACTTTTTAACATACCAGTACAATAAAATATATGGAGAAATTCTTGGGTAGTGCATGTTGTCTAATAGATTTTCTTGGTTTATGTGAGTGTTAAATGTATGCGCTGCAAAATGGGAAAATTTGGCCATTGTTTGTTTTGGTGTCTGACTCTGTTTTGTTTGTTGCTCTAAAAATAGATCTATATTGATCAAAGTAAGCTGGTCTGGGAATGTATGGTTTAGCTATTGCAAAATAAAGCATTTACATATATGATACAGCATATGATATGCATATAAAATGATTCAGCCAAAAGAAATTGTATTGGTTACTTGTGAGTTTTAACAGTACATACAAAGTGACACAAAAATTTCTCATGTTCCATAAAGTTTGCATGTGCTTGTAATAATTTTGCAGTCCTTTAAACAATTTTTTTGCATGCTTATTGGTCAAATATCTACATGTATCATTACATATTTGTAAAAATTGTTATGGTTTTGACTTGTTCTCCACAGAGCTAAGGAATGGTTGGCTCATTATTAGCCCAACAAAGTCCTTTGCAGTCTACGCTGCCACAGCGACAGAGAAGTCTGAATGGATGGCTCACATCAACAAGTGTATACAGGACCTACTGGCAAAAGGTAACCCTTGATATTGCTTGTCTCAAATGTGATACTTCTGACAGAGGGAGAAGAAATTGCTGCCCCAGTCTTACTCATATTGTAATCACTTGTAATCTTGAATTAAAGTGGCTTTTGGGTCTTGTTACATGGTGATCACTTAGCTAGTACTAGTTCGCTGGCTAGAACTTGTCTTACAATGAGCAAACTTGTTAAAAAAGGGACAGAATTTGTTTCAAAGGAGTCAGTTTGTTATCAATGTCTTATACTTTCTTAGTGAAAGGCTTTTGATGTTGAAAGTGATGCTCGAAGTCATAGTTAAGACATATACTAAAAGCAGTGCACTGACAGTACTTTCATTATGTGCAATTGTAATAAGTAATTGTTGTTCATTGTTTCCAGGTGACAAAAGGCCAATGCAGGAACATGCAGCTGTTTGGGTCCCTGATTCTGAAGCTAACGTTTGTCAACATTGCAACAGGACGAAGTTCACCCCTATACAGAGGAGGGTAGGTAGTCAATGCCACACCTGTATATGATATTGTAGTATCAAGTCATATCTTCCTATGCAACATCACCATTTCTGAAAAGTATCAAGTTAAAAATTAGTCCTTCCCATGCCAAATGGCGCATGGTCACTAACTGTAGTAACAGGCACACTAGCACACACACAAATGCTGCAGAAGCACAACTTTCTTTGGGAAGGTAACAAAAACTCTAATAAACTGACTCAGCATAACTTTCTATCGTTCATGGCACCACTACCGAAAGTGTAGTAGTAATGTGCAAAGGCTGTCTGTATTAACTGTGTAACTATATTTGTGAAGTTTAAGCTTTGTTCCAACACAAAAAAGGAACTCAAGATTTTCGGTCAAACTTTGTGCAACTATGTTATCCCTAGCTCCATTGCCCAAACTGTGAATGGTTTGTGGAGCCTGTGTCTGTGTGTGTCTGCGATAACTGTGTGTAATTGTCTATGTATGTTCCCCAGCACCACTGTAGGAACTGTGGGCGCGTTGTGTGCGGAGCCTGCTCCAGTAAGAAGTACCTGCTGCCCCACATGTCGTCCCTGTGTGTGTGTGTGTTAACTCAGTATAACTGTTTATACCGTCCCCAGCACCACATGTCGTCCCTGTGTGTGTGATAACTCAGTATAACTGTTTATACCATCCCCAGCACCACTGTAGGAACTGTGGGCGCGTCGTGTGTGGAGCCTGCTCCAGTAAGAAGTACCTGCTGCCCACATGTCGTCCCTGTGTGTGTGTTAACTCAGTATAACTGTTTATACCATCCCCAGCACCACTGTAGGAACTGTGGGCGTGTCGTGTGCGGAGCCTGCTCCAGTAAGAAGTACCTGCTGCCCCACATGTCGTCCCTGTGTGTGTGTTAACTCAGTATAACTGTTTATACCATCCCCAGCACCACTTCCGGAACTGTGGGCGCGTCGTGTGCGGAGCCTGCTCCAGTAAGAAGTACCTGCTGCCCCACATGTCGTCCCTGTGTGTGTGTTAACTCAGTATAACTGTTTATACCATCCCCAGCACCACTGTAGGAACTGTGGGCGTGTCGTGTGCGGAACCTGCTCCAGTAGAAGTACCTGCTGCCCCACATGTCGTCCCTGTGTCTGTGTGTGTTAACTCAGTATAACTGTTTATACCATCCCCAGCACCACTGTAGGAACTGTGGGCGTGTCGTGTGCGGAGCCTGCTCCAGTAAGAAGTACCTGCTGCCCCACATGTCGTCCCTGTGTGTGTGTTAACTCAGTATAACTGTTTATACCATCCCCAGCACCACTGTAGGAACTGTGGGCGTGTCGTGTGCGGAGCCTGCTCCAGTAAGAAGTACCTGCTGCCCACATGTCGTCCCTGTGTCTGTGTTGTTAACTCAGTATAACTGTTTATACCATCCCCAGCACCACTGTAGGAACTGTGGGCGTGTCGTGTGTGGAGCCTGCTCCAGTAAGAAGTACCTGCTGCCCCACATGTCGTCCCTGTGTGTGTGTTAACTCAGTATAACTGTTTATACCATCCCCAGCACCACTGTAGGAACTGTGGGCGCGTTGTGTGCGGAGCCTGCTCCAGTAAGAAGTACCTGCTGCCCCACATGTCATCCAAGCCCCTGAGGGTGTGTCTGACGTGCTACGACAACCTGTCCAAGGGCAGGATGCAGCCCGAGAATGCCGGCAAGCAGCCCGCCATGCCCGTCATGCTGAACGATGACTCCTCAGACGACAGTGATGACGATTCAGGAACTGACAACACGGATGTGGGGGTAAGTCCCTAGTCTTTAGTCCCTAGATACTCCCACAGTTAATGTTGTATTGTTGGCAAATAGGGTTCCTCCCCATTTTTTGCCTTGCCGCCAGGCAAGGCTTTACGCCAGCTTTCTTCCATGGTTGGACGGACCTGTTAACCCAGCCCTTCCAAAGCCCCTTCCAAAGGCCCTTCTTTCCTTGCCGAGTTTCATGGCTTAGTTAGACAATGGTACATTCCAGGCGAGTATTAAAACGCTCTTCTAGATGCATGTTACTGTATGTGGTCCAGCGTAATAAATCTACGCTTTAACTCACCATGTTTATATAAATATATATCACAAATTGCATCAGAAGGAACTTAGTTTATAATAAAAAATAATGCATATTCATTGTGGGTCAAAAAGTTTTACAAAACCTGTTTAATGTGCCAATAATTCATCTGACATAAATTATGATAATGAGGGGGGAGGGGGCGACATGTGGAACTCGGGATTTTTAAGCGTAGAATCTAGTCTAACTTACCAAAATAACATAAAATACGCGGCAAGGCACAGCTTTTTTAAAAAGATTTCTTGTTGTCTTTGTGATGCATTGTTTGAATTGCCTTAGCACTGTATTCCCATGTGTAGTCTCCCCTAGGTTGTTTTCCTTTTGATCGGAACTGGACTTGTAAAAACACTAAGTGTCAGATGAAAAAAAAACACACACCTAAAGTAAATGGCAGGAACCAGTTCTTAACTTGCAAAAAAACACCTGCAACCTTCCATAAATCTTGAAATCTTTGTGGTTAATGTGCAAACCAGGCATAGAGAATGTATACTAGTCAATGTGAAATTGATATTTTCTGAAACTTTTAAGAGATAAGTAAAGACAATTCAACCCTTCTTTCTTTTCCCAGCCCTCCTTCTACGATGGTTCCCAGCCCAGATGAGTGAGTAAGGACCGGGGGGTTTCCTACACAACTGTACATCACATCTAGTCACAGCATTTTCTACCAGCCTTCAGCATGCAACTTACAACCAGTCAAAACAAACAACACTGTCTCTAAATCCCTGTCACACAGTCTTAGTCTATTGTCAGAAAGTTGCCTAATTAAAAAGGTCGTCAGAGCATATTTTTTTCACCCGAAAATCTATCCCGTCACATTGGCTAGGGACCCACAAACATTGGCCAGTTTCGCGAAGTTGTGTGAACACAGAGCGTATTGCTGAAAAAAGTGTCATTTCAAGCTTGTTGGCTGAACTAATTTTTTGCTGCGTGACAAGGTTTTATGGTAGACAGAGTATGTTTATTGACTGGGTGGTCTTAGCTTTTACTTGGAATATCATTTTGTTGGTGATTAATTGTATTAAGATGTAGCTTTGGACAAACAATGAATTTCTAGCCACATTAGTCTAGTCAGTTAAGAACTGTTTAGGAATATGGAAGTTAGTGGCAGGTTTGATAACTGAAAGCGAAATTTTGCATAGTTTGGTTAATGTATAGATCTATACTCTTGAATAGTCATTACATAAACACTTAAGTTAACATAGCAACCGTTCCTCATGGCAGCTGTGAACATCTGTGAACATCTAATTTTTCTCTTACAATAATGTGTAATGCTCCATTTTCACCATTTTAATCTGCACTGAACATGATGAGCATTGTAAATATTACCTCAAAAGTGATTCCATACTGTCAACATTTGAAAATTTTGTTGAATGTAAAAGTGTGTTCATTGTCACCTGTAGTTTCATAGTTTTGTCATGTGACTGTCAGACGATAGGTTGCTTACTCCGAGCTGATTGGTCCAGAAACCATCGTTGACCATGTGACTGTCACATGATCACATGATAGCAGCTACGTACTGTGAGCTGATTGACCAGATTACATCATTGATCGTGTGATTGTCACATAATAGGTTGCTTACAAGAAGCCCATTGGTTCAAAGTACATCATTGGTCATGTGACTGTCACATGATCATCACATGATAGGTTGCATGCTAATAGCTTATTGGTCTAGAACTATTGCAATAATGATTATGTCAGAAGGGCACATCATTATACATTGTACAGTGGACTAAAATTAATCTAATACAAATTGCTCATCAATAACTATGAATACGCCCTAAACCTTCTGCATGGAATTGTTATGTATTTCTGAATTGAACATATGATTGTTAGACTTAGTAGTGAAGAATTGTTGACTTTGAGATATGGTGGCCAATGCTTTAAGAACTTAACACCCATTATATACATATAGCCTACAAGCTTTTAAGATATTTTATGCTATTTTAAAGGTTGGATGTTTGAAAGTGCATATTTTGAGCATTTTAGGATAATTGAAGGTTTTGTGCCAGTTTTACGTAAACTAAGATTGGATATAGCTTAGTTCTATAGACGGGAAAATGCTTTGTTCACAATTAATGTATTGTGTGAAAATAATACACTTAAAGCAGGTATTTAGACGTTGATAAAAAAAATCTCTTCTACACAATATGCTAACAGGGTTGAAGATCATTTTGAGTGAATGACGTTAACAGAACATGTAAATATACACATTTTGCAATGAGGAAAATGCAGGTAATACCATATGACTTGTGTAATCTATTATACATGATAAAACCTGCATTCACACTGCATAGAAAAGAAATTTTGCAGTTTAAACTGATTGTCCTAGTATATGAGAAGAGTGAAAGCTGTATTTTTAATAGGTGTAACGGTACAATTGGTGTGCTTGAGTCATCAGTTATAAAGAGAACTAATATGTAAATTTTGTAGAGTTGAAACTGATTTTGGTAGCCAGAGCCCCGTACATAGTGACCCTACTAAATGTTAATATCATGAATTATACCAATTTTTCCTTACAAAACAAAGACTGTTGACTGTAAGTTTGAAGTTAGCGTAAGCTGTAACTGATTAATGATAGGTTATTGGTTTTGCAAGAAACTGTTTTCCGTTATTTATGAATTAAGTGGAGTAAGTAGGGACATGAGCAAGAATACTGTAAAATCTTGGTGCATGGAATTCTATTTCTATTCAAAAATAGCATAATCCAGGTACTTATATAAACAGTGTTGAATTGGAAATTAAAGTTTCAGAATTTTGTAAGTTTGCCAGCTTACTACATCTAGAACAGTTGTGCTGAAAAGGATTTTTAGAGATAGTACATTTTGAGATTCAGTCACAAGTCTAGAGAAGCCCCACCTTATTTACCTGTACAAATCATTGAATCAAGCTGGAGCTTTTATAAAAACTTCTGCACCTTTTTACAGCATTGTATTATTTTGTTTGTGTGTTAGTATAATAATTGATGTTTTTAGTTTACTTGTACAATTTTTAAAGCTATTGGCATTCAACAGGCATAAACAAATGGAGTTCAAGTTGCCATGTTAAGTCCCATTCACACTTGTGTGTATATTCAAGTCTGTTTTGAGTTTGATATTCACATTTTTGGCAAAGGTAAAATTTAGAACGTTGATGATAACTTTTCAATGAAATACTAGTAATGTGCATTTTTAATATATACCACATGTGGTGTTTCTAAAAATGCTTGCCTGCAGTAGAATCATGGCAAACCATCTTACGAAGCATGTTTGTAACTTGTAAGCACTAGAACAATGTGAAGGGGGTACTCTAGCCTTTTTTGGCAACACCTCAGGGGTGGAGGCATCTTAATTTTTTAACAATGTCATGCATTTTTATGTGAGTTGCTGAAGTTATTGTTTTTCTGTTACAATTTTTTTCTGCATAATTGAAGTTATGGAATGCATTTTGTTTAAAAGCCAGATCAAACTTGCCAGCCAGTCGACTTTTTTTTACAGCAGAGTTGAAAGGTGGAAGCCATGTTGGCTCACTGAAAGGAGGCCTTGTTTCTGTATTGTGTTCTGAAGTTTAGTTCTTTTCTTCGTGAGAGTTGTAAAGCACATTTTGATAACTTTTAATGGAATAACTGTCACCAAAAATGACAAGTTGTTTTTATTTGAATGAGGCCTTTTTACAAAAAAACTTCTGCCAAATGAATCCGTCTATGCTTCAAAATTCATGCTGTACTAATTAACAAAACCTTGGACAGATGCATTTGTAGAAAAAGATTTTAGCTCACAGACATGTATGAAACTTGATACTGGTGTGTGAAAGTCTTACACATTGAAATTTGAAAAAGGGTATCATGTTACAATATGCTTGACTAATGTGTAATGAATTTTTATTGTAAAAAATGAGTTTGACTTCTAATGTATAAAAAGCTTTTTTTTGGCATGGCTGCTTAGTTTTGTTTATCTATAGCATAACAAACAAGAGATGGATGGATTTTAGCCTAGAAATGATTATTTTTGTAAACAGTGTATCTGGGAAGACTGTACAGCTCATGTCATTAAATTGCATGTAGTTGGCTACACCAAACAAGGATTGTTGTCATCTCTCTTTGTTGAACATTCTCAGTTACGGTATTATATTAGATGACTACTATACAAATACAGTACCTGTACATGCAGAAATGTTCGTGGTGGTTTTATGTTCACGGTTTTCGCGGTGACCGCTTTACCGCAAACTTAAAACCACCGTGAACATCTATCCATTATAGTAAGAGACTGCAGTCTATGGTGCTACCGCGAACACCTCATTTTCCTGCTACTATGAAGTAAATGCCTGCGAACTTAAATGCATTTATGCATCTATAAGCAGGTCCATGGTTTTAACTGTGCATGCATGAGGTCAAAAAATGATTGTCCCAGACAGTGCTTCAAACAAATATGTCCAGTCATGTTGTCTTGGGTCTATAACTTACTGTATGTATTTAAGTTCGCGGGAATTTCATCTCGCGGTAGTGGGAAAAAGGATTTTTCACGGTGGTTTTAAATTCGCGGTAGCACCATGCACTGTAGTCTCTTACTGCCATGGAAAAATGTTGGCGGTGGTTGTAAGTTCGCGGTGAAACGGCCACCCCGAAAACCACACATTAGACCACCGCGGAAATTTCTGCATTTACAGTAACATATTACCATGCATCATACTGCGTGTGCAGTTACAGCTTTGAGCCCGCATATTGCCATGATAATGACTTTGACATATCAAGGTGTCCCCGTAGTTCTAGGTCCATGCAGCTTGCTACTTCCATTGCTTCTCTGACAAAATTTAGTGTGCTCCGCTGTATTTGCTGGCTGTAGGAAATAGCATATGAGGTCCCAATTTTTCATATTGACCCCTACTTGCAGAATAAGCCAGACTTTTCATTGGCGGTTCTTGGAAAAGTTAATTGGCTTACATGTAATTCCCTTCCTACTTGGAGACATATAATCCTCGAGGCCATGGAAAAAAAGCAACTCGAGAACAGAAAGCCTTTCATTGTCTTTTATTAGCCATTGCATGGTCTCTTTGGTAACTGGAAATGAAAGCAAGTATTACAACTCAAGCATCTATCCTTAGTGTTATTGAGCCTGAAAAAAGTCAGAGTTTGCAAAGATACATGTACAGCATATATGAACTAAGAACTCAAAGTTGGTGCAGTAGCAGCGGTGAGAAGTATCTACATTGGGAGTGCCGATTTTGAACCAAAAATTCAACTCCTGAAACCATTCAGGAATAACCAAGATTTTCATTACATTTTTGACTCTCTAGAACACTTTTCATGGAAGGTACAGTGGAGTCACTAATTAAACAAAGTATTCAATGATCGCTGCTTAGTAAGCACTATTAATACTTCGAATAACTGTTGACCTTATGAGGACCATGGACTTTTTCGTCTACAAAAGTGGAGCTAAGTTGTTTAGAGGAAGATGAAATACAAACATGAATTGTGGTCACATACTATCGAACCATGCAGGCAATGCATTCACCATTTTTCTTCACACTTGGGTACAGCAAGGGTGTTTTTTGCAACACCTCAAGGACGGAGCCAACTGTAGTGTTAGTCTTGTATTGAAAAAAAAGCTCCATTCACTTTCATCACATCTTACTGAAGGCAAATTTAATTCTATCGGTTCAGTTGGTATTGCTTACAAAATCCATCATCCCATGTTCCTCTAAACACTCTTTTGAATGTCTAAAAATACTCTTTTGAAACAATTCAGCATTGAGTTGCTCACATTGTAGTAGTACACGCTGTGAACAAAGGGCGCTGTATCTATACAAAATTTCCATGTAGGCTGTATATTTGAGGCCCTAATCAGGTGCTACTTTGTTGAGTGTAGTAGATAGATGCAGGTTTTACAGTGCTATTACTGTGTGTGTACGAGTAAGCGTGTGTTACGTTGCCCTGACTAACAAAAAATATGTTTCAACCATATAGAAGCATGGCAAGAGACCATGCTTGTACCAACCTGAGGAATACATAATGTAACAACAAGAGTGCTCTGTATGTTAACATTCTTCGCTAATTAAAAAAGTACTGTAATGTTTTCATTTTGTCTGCACTATGCTGAAACATAGAAACGTATGAAGAAGTTGTCTACATCTTACAACAAAACATAGCGTTGAACATAAGATGGGCCATTTTGCCGTAAAGGCTTTTTTGTTACACTTTCAGTTTCTAGAAAGCAACTTTTCAAAACTGTGAAGTAAGGTCTAAAGGCTGGTATGTTTGTGAAATTTGACCAACTACAATCAAAAGCTATGCTTTTGCTTACAAGCAAAAGCTATGTTTTTTTGTTCAGTTAAGTGTATTTGTTTTTGTATCATTCTATACATTGATGGCAACATGACAGGCAAGCCTGCATATACAATAGGCATATTCTTTTTTTGTCGTTGTGGATTGCCTTCCAAATACACTTTCAATACATCATTTATCAAAATGAGCTTTCTCCCAGCTACTAAAAATAGTAACAGAATCTACAAGCTTGTAGAAAATAATATGGCAAGTCTACAGCAAGGGTTTCTCGTTTAATATCCCTACAAAAGAAAAGTACTAAACCAAAATTGCTGGGAGAATGGCTGCAATATTCTTACATATTCCTAAACTAGGGTTCAAGGAATTGCAATTATGCCTTGAAATACAAATTATGGGAGGGATGTCAAAAGTCAATATTTTGGCAATATCAATTATTGCAACAAGTTGGTCAAGTTTAGAGGATTTTAGTTATGATTTAACAGTAATTGCAAGCTTTTGGGGGAGGGGGGCAGTGATTGTCATAATATAACTGCCTGGGAACTC
The DNA here is from genome assembly GCF_000003815.2 of Branchiostoma floridae. NCBI lineage: Eukaryota > Metazoa > Chordata > Leptocardii > Amphioxiformes > Branchiostomatidae > Branchiostoma > Branchiostoma floridae. The sequence goes on from NC_049997.1 coordinate 15,401,111, forward strand.
TACATCCAATCAAAAGCACTTTGCACTGATGTTATAATCATTGCTCTCTCTAGAGCACTTCCACATTCTTTTTCCTTGTGTGCAAATTTTGTTGTTTTTTTTTCCTTCATAATTTTTTTTGCACAATTTTTCTTCAAAATGCAAACAGCATGGCAGGATTATCATATTTCCACATGCAGGCTTAGTTAGAAACCTTGTTGTTTTTTTTGTGTCTTTTTCGTAAATTTTGTAATTTTTTTTTCTTCAGATCATTTCTGAAAGATGACTACTACCTGGTATCTACATTTGTGATCATCATAGATATACACATACTCGGCTCATAGTGATCGCTGCTCGTTTTTGACCATTTCCAATTTCTCAGCTTACGAATGAAATGCCAATAACAATTTGGTTGGTTTTCAAATTTACCTTCTCTGAGAAGATGTTAGTTACATGTAAGTCTGTCAAAGTACTACATAAATCTCAAATATATCCCCTTCATTCTTCCTGTATAAGGAATAATACTATTCCATGGAATTCTTACTTCGTGTATGCATCCTTGCCGAATGCTTTGGCATCGGGAATCGAACACTGTACCGTATCACCCCACTGCAAAGCATCATGGGAAATAGCAGCAGAAAGGCGTGCGCCCGGAGACAATTTCCAATTCCAGGGAATTTTTCATTTTCCTGGACTTTTTCCCTTCATTAAAGATTACATTATTGTATAAGGAACTTTTGCATACAAGCAGCAGGTGCAAATAAAAACCTGAATCTTGTCAAATTGTCTCAGGGAAGTTGTAACGATGACCATGATCTTTACAATGAACTTTTGGGGATGTCCCCACTTCAGAGAGTATTACGGATGCATAGAGCACTCACAATGTCAAAATACAAATGTATACCACAAATGTAATTTCTTTCATTCGACGAATACTCCCAAACGATATTATGATCAGAAATAGTATAGTCCCCACTCTCGTTCTCATGAATACACATATATTTTCCCATGATGCTTAGCTGGGTGACAGTTAAAAATCAAATCTCATATTGACATGACACATGATAATCAAAATAGAACATCTATCTCCTCATAACCTTAACAAATGTCATGTCAAGTCAGTTACATCTTTTAGCTCAGATAGAAAAGTATGAGAACATATTGCATAAAGGAATCAAGTACTTGGCAATGAAACTATGGCCAGTATCCTATTATCGAGAGAGAAACAGTAGAGGACATATGAGAGATATCATTCATTGATTTTTTTCTCCTAATTTTACAGGCATGGAAGAAAGCACTGTTGTTTTGATACTGCTACCTCTAAACCTTGTTTTTCATTAAAATGAAAATGATATTACACCTACCAATATTACATGTTGTTAACAGGACTACCGTTAGTATTTGAAGTGTTGTGTAGAAAGAAAGCAGAACTCTACAGAGTTTGACAGAAGAATAAAAAGGAAGTTCAAAACAAGTGTTTTGGCTGTTGACCGATGGTGTAAGTTCAGTCACAGGAAACACTCCATGTATGTGGCTTGCTTTAGTTCGGACAAATTTTAACTGGAATTCGAAGCATTGGTGGTAGTTGCGTTATACTTGGTTTTTCTTCAAAGTGCTGGTCTGTTACTACACAGCGACAGTGCAGTCGCTGCGGTCTCTTGGTACAGCGATGGTAGTGCTGATCATTGTCTTGTCTTGAGTTCAGTTCCCATTGGTGGTGCTGTGCCCATTCATTGTGATGTCGCTAGGGGGCTCTCCTGTACAAAACAGTTCATGTATGTTTACATATGTTCACAAAAGTGGCCAGATGGGGCCTAGGAAAAAAAATGTTGTGTTTCCTGTTTCAATCCTGTCAAAATTAGGGTCGGTGGGGTAGGGATTATCTTCTTTTTAAAAATCTTTTTGTTCTTAGACTTTGGCCAAAACTCTAATGATACAATACATAAAACTGAAATGCACAAGGACACTCAATGTCAAACTTCAATTTTATGCATTCTGGTTACAAATCTGTGGATACATTTATCCTTCATTAGATAGGACAAGCAGATTTTTACTTGAATAGGAAGCAGGCTGAATAAAAATTCTAACTGGAAACTACATTGCAAGTGACTCCGCTGTCCACCCAAAACAAGTCTAGGGTCGGCAGGTTTTTCTAGGGTAGGTAGGGAAACATAACATTTTTTCCTAGGCCTGGGTTTGTGGTTAGGGTTGCTACATTGGAACCTAAAGGCTTGAATTCTTAGTAGCCTCCTATGTTGTGCCCTTGGGAAAGGCACTTAAACCCCATATACGAAACAAACAAACCAAAGGCTCACCAGGCTTGTGCGAGGAGCGCTGGAAGATGAACCCCTTGGAGTTGCCCGAGTCCGGCCCTTTGGGTTGGCGTAGCACGATGAGGCGGGGGCCGTTGTCGTTCTCCACGTTCACAGACTTCAGCCGGTGTAACAGGCGCTCAGGACGGGCCGTCACCACATCACCTCCTGCAACCTGGGGAGGGGGGAGAGATATGTTCAACTGGAATAAAGCATTGCTCAAAATAAACTTGAGCATTTATTGTCTTTTAGGATCTACAGGTAATCTCCAAGCAGATCCTACAAGGGCATAAAATAGTACCAAACTGGCCAAGGAGTGTAGTCAGCCAAGAGGTGTCCATTTGCCATGTAAACACACTCCTAGGCCGGCTTCACTCCTCTGCCAGCTTTTGATACTATCTTATGCTACCGTAGGATCTGCTTGGAGATTATCTACAGGTTCTGAATTCGCAGGCCTCAGTGTTGTGCCCCTGGGAACGGTACCTACCCGGAGGCCCAATGTTTCAGGAAAGCCACACCTCCAGCACTAAAAACAACCCACGGCACTTAACAAAAAGAGTAGAACACTTATCAAAAGGAGAATGGGTCCATCTCTGTGTCCCTGGGTAAGTGAATCACACTTTACAGTCTGGTCTTGTACAGCTTGTAGTTGTGCCATGTTCATTTGATTATGTGGATGAATTCTTAACCATTCTATAAATCGTGCAAAGTCAAAAGTCAAAGAAGATGTGAAAGAACAAAAAGACTCTTATTATCTCATATCCCATACTGTGTCATTTGTTCATCCTTCCTGACCACTTAGATTTCATAATGGGCAACTTTTTTTTGGCCAAACTTTTTGTTTATTCTCCTGCTTGCATCAGTTTTGGGGTTCCCAGAGAATATCATTCACATTGTCAAATCAATGTGGCCTTACTGTTGTGCGTTAAGTTGGTGTACATGTTATGCAAAACAGCTAAACAAGCACGTACCTTCTTGACACTGCAGGCGCTGTACTTGCCGCTCTTCTGGTTACACACCACCACAAACTCCACCTTGTCTCCCGGCGACAGGTCACTCCCATCATGCACTTCACTCAGGTGGAAAAACAGCTTCTTGTTGTCTCCAACCTCGTAGTTGATGAAGCCAAACTGAGGAAATAAACAAAAAATAGAAACAAAATTTCTAATCAAATTGTTTAAAAATCCAAATTACCACACGTGAGTGGATCATCCTTTTGACTTTCCCGATCACAGCATACCCATAACTTTGTGAGAGGGCATCTTGTATTTGAAATTTGCAAATAAAGAAATAATACCATAGAAAGTACTGAGACAAAGAAATAGAAGATCTATACATTCCATGAAATATAACTATTACTTTGAATTGGCTTAATGCAGTTGAAGACAGGAAATGAGATAACCTATTCTGGGACCTTTGACCTAACTTCTTGTCAGTGTCCCTCAGGTGTCATGAAAAAGTCTGGTTCTGTGTCTAAGATTTCAACTTTGTCCAGGGAAACCGAATGACCCGGTGATTCTATGTGAATATGTTGGGAAACTTCTGAGGTTGTTGAACTCTTGCGTTTGTGCTCAAGGAACCTGGTCTTATAATCTCTCAGTCTCCCCAATATAGGTTTCTTTACAGTTGATGTTCTGGCCTTGGCATTTTATATGATTTTATATGATTGATGACACCACACAACCATCCCTGAATAGAGACGGTGGGCCCCATAGACTTCATGCTACCAACTACTGCTCACTGAGTCACTTGTTCTATCTGCATAACGTGACATCACGACAGCATTGGATTGTTCATTCCTTGACAAAGACAGAGCTGTGCAGTCGAAAATTTGGGTGAGTCCAATTTTTGTGTTGGAAATTACAGTTCAACTACTTCAAGAAATCTCCATATGCTTGGGCACAGCAGTTCTGAATTAGCCAGCTCACCTGTCCCTTGATGGTGTCGACAGATCCCCGGACCCGTTTCCTGACAGCCTGCACCCTGGCAGCACGCTCCTCTCCACTGGAGCTGGTGGCCACCTGGAAGTTCACCACATCTCCCTTCTGTAGGAACTCCCGCTTGTCTGCCAGGCTGGTGATCCCGTACGGGAACGTCTTCGTCTCACCGTTCTCTGAACCATCTGAGGAGCAACCACAACAAATAAAAGTTAAGTTAAACCCTTCCCGCGCCTAATGGCGCATAGGGTGGCGCCTATCTCTGTTTCCTTAGCCCCGGGCCACACAACGCAATCACTACAGTGGGAGGGCTAGTCCACTGGTAGTGGTGTGTGTTCAACTTCCATACTCTTTCCCTATTGCTGAGTGCTAAGCAGAGAAAGCAGCATGTACCAGTCAACCAAGTCAACATCAAACTAATGTTAACACTGCACAAAATTCAATCATCCGTAATTCTTACATATGCTAAAAGGTATGCTTTAAGACTGAATTTCATGCAGTGTAAGACACAAATACTCATTATTGATAAAAATTGCAATCTTTAGACTTTACACATGCTTTAACGCATGCTTTAATATAATACAAATTGAAACTTGTGCAGAGAAAGTCACAAATGACTAGAAATCTCTGCCCAGAAATGAAGGACGGTGCTGTGTAACCACTGTGTGGTTAGGTTCAGGTTATGAAAGTCCACACTTAAGTATCACTCTATCCACAACATCAAATTGATCAATGCAGAGAAATGATCCATAACACCAAAGCAAAGAGATCCTCTAAACACAACATTAACCACTGAGGCAACTGCTGCTTGGTACAAATATTTTAGCACACATTGAATGTGAAGTACAAAGTGAATTTTGTATCTGCCCTTACAATGCTACCATACATACAAATTCTACCAATAACACAAACTTCCTAGCAAAGGCAACAAACTTTACATAAAAAGCCGAGTTGTTAGCGGCCTGACCTTCGTGTGTGAGCTGAATCAGCCCCTGGTATTCCGGCTGCTGGGGGTCAATGCTACGGAGGGGACGTACGACCTTCCCGTGTTGGACGGTCGGGTCTGTCTCCTCCGCCACGATGGTCCCCGGGGACAGCCTGAAGATGCGCTCGGCCGACACCTTGTTGTTCTTCCTCACCGTGCTGTACTCTACCTCATCTCCCAGGTCTAGCATGGTGATGTCTCCGTCAAACTCACTGGGAACAAACATAAACCAAATGAATGATTCCTCATTTCACATGGGAATTCTGCTTTTCTTATCATATAATTCATCATCACAATGTCTCAAATGGCCCTTTTGATGCCCTTTTGCTTGTTTGTTTGTTAAAGCCTTTATCTATTCATCAGAAGCTCAAATTGGCCCGCTGGACACTTTTCATTGAGGTCATGAAGAAAAGGTCAGATAAAATACAACAAAGATACAGATTACATGATTGAAATTAAAATTCCCAATAATTCCATATAAATAAAGTTGACTAATTCTACTATCATATGGCTGTAACATATATCTTTATACATACACTGACAGCATCTTTCACTGCTTTGTTAGTAAAAAAAATCAATTATGTCTTTATTTTACTATTTCCTTGTGATTTATGCATATACAAAGCACCGAGTCTTCTTTTCTGACTTCTATCTTAACATGTGACTGACTAAAGACTTATCCTGACCTGAAGTGGAAGAATATTTCCTTTTCATGATTAGCCGTCTCGATGAAACCAAAGTTGTCCTTCAGGGTGGCGATGAACCCCTGCAGTCTCTGGGCAGACGGGCGGTTCAGCACTTTGATGTTCACTGCAAGTCTGGTTCCTGTCTTCTTCTGCTCCGACACGCTGAACTCAACCTGTGTGGTGTAATGGTTAGAGTGTTTACTCAAGAATCTAGAGGTTCTGGGTTCAAAACCTGATGCCACATTGTTTTACTGTTGGGAAAGCATTAAACATGTATTTTTTTCACTTCTTTCAGTTAAAAAATGAATCCCCTAGGCTAGCTTTGACTAGGGTTTATCCTCTAGAATAGGACATTAAATGGATGTCCCAATTTTAAGGAGAGCCTCAACTCAAGCAAATTAAAGAAACCCACCAAACTCATCGAAAAGAGTAGTGTGCTTCTTCTAGTGCGAGTGGATCAAACTTCATGTAGTCTGAGTGTTTTGAGCTCCAAGAAGATTAAATCAAACAATATTTTATAGATCCACTAAAAGAATATTGCAATCGAGTAATACAAGGGCAAGACTGATCTACGTAATCTTAGTTTAAAAGCTAAATTTGATAAAATTTTCAAGCACTAAGAGGAGGCCTATATACCTTAAAATACTAGATCCCTTATACAAAATAACTATAATTACACCCTTGCCAAATTACATGTAATAGTTGCATAGATAACAAACAATGTTCACAAATAGCCATGAAGAAAAGTGTTTGCACAACAGATGGGACTAAAATGAATGGACAAGCAAGGAATATCATTATCAGTACAGACCTGGTCTCCCTGTTGTGGTGTAGAGCGGGGGTCCGTGTCCCGGAGGTGGTACGTGATGGTCTCCTTCTCACCACAGATGTCATACACAATAGTTCCCAGCTCCATGTCTCTGTCCTGCTGTACAACACAAACAAAATCCATCAGATTTTTTAATCAATACCGGTACTTCTCTTCTAGAATAAATATAATTTCAAAACAAGTTCAGTGAAGGGCCATGAATGACACTTGGACTGTTATAAAATTATAATGGGTTTGGTTAAATCATATTGATTAAACATCTTTACCATTTCTGATGACTAAACTGATTCCAGACTTCAAGTATTCCAAGTTTTGAAAAGTGGAAGGATTGCCCTTAAAATGAGAAAGACAAGATCTTATACCTTCTGGAGATTTTTTCATTTTCTTGCTTTAGCCATAAGGCAACAGAATAGAAATTTGGAGAAAGAAAAGGAGATAATTTTTTTCTGGGACCTTTGACCTACATTCCTGTCAGTGTCTCTGTGCCTAGCATGTCGGACCTAGCCACACTACTGCATTCAAATTACTACGGACGCACAAGCAAACAAACACATCATAGAAAACAGCTTGCCTACAGGTATTAATCCAATTGTTTCCAAACCAGCTGTTGCATCCCTTACCTGTTTTTTCGGACTCTTGGACCCCTTCATGTTAGGCATACCGGCCGAGACGGCTTCCTTGTCGACCACGCCCAACAGCCGCTCGGACGACACCTTGTGGAAGGACACCGTGCCCTTGGGAAGCGGCTTGATGCGGATGGCGTGGTTCCGCTGTGCTGAGGACGGGTCCTGCGACAAACGGGAATCACACTCCTACTAAAAATCAGCAGCTGTTCACAGACAAGTGGACGGGGTACACAACACAACAGGAAGTCTTACACCCATTTTGAGTCTATTGTATGTGTTGTTTAATTGTTGTTTATCAATCACAAAAACCAAGATTTCAATTAACGGTACATGTGTCCAGTGATCACTTCCTGTCATTTTACAGTGATTCTCTCTCTATGACATGGAAAATATATAACAGAAACAACACACAAATAGATAGACCAAACAATAATACCCCTTTGAATTAGTAGGCTCTGCCATTGACCCTGTGACCTGAACTGTCATGCAGTCATGTTACCACTCACTTTCTGCCACTCTGCTGACAGCGTATGCAAATAACCAGAAACACGCCAACACACACAAAAACAGACACCAAAAACAAAACCTCCGTATAACAGGTAAACATGTACCTCTTTGAGGAACTAAATGAGGCAATAAACAGCATTCATGGCCTTACAGGCAGGGAAAGGATGGCGATACTTACCGGAACGACAGTGAACTCCACTTCATCTCCAATGTGCAGTTCTCTCATCTATGATTTGGCAGAAATATTCACAATCATGACTAGTTACCTTTGACTTGTGTCCAGAAAATAACATGCAAAATGTTACCAAAAGTTTCTCAATTCACATCTACATTCAGTTCCTTTAGGAAATTCCGACATGACAAGAACACATCTGATCCTATCATCACAAATATATCAAAATACAATCATTGTCTTAAAAGAATTATTTCAAACCCACTGGATCCAGCAGTTCACTGAAGTGAAAGAACATGCGAGCGTCCCGGTCCACACACTTGATGAACCCAAAGCCTTCCTTCATTGCAGCCACAAGTCCCTATACATAACAAAACATGCTGTAAGGGTGGTTGTGTTGTATAGAAAAAGATACAAAATAACAGGAAGTATATCTACAAAAAATCAGAAATATGTATTTATGGTATCAAGTTTGTACATGGTGTTGTTCATTACAGTGACTGTCATATCTATTTCAATATACCCTTGGCGAAAAATGAGACATAAGCTACCAAATTCACCTGGTATCTTTTCAAGTTGAGGTAATAGTAGGGAAAGTGCTTTTAAAATGCAGGCAAGAAAGATTTGAAAACCAAGAAAGATTTGCAGACATAGGGCAATTTTGTCCTCACTTTAGAAGTTGAACTTGCTTATGAATAGGTATTCCAACCAAAATTTCAAAAGTACAATACAATATTAGTTTTTACTGTTTCTGAAAGAGCTAATAAAGAGAATTAAAATGCTTTTTAAATGAAGCAAATATCTTAAGCGGTTGCTGAGATATGGCTTCTTGAAGTTTCCAAAATCTGCCCTCTGAAATGGCCGGCCGCGCGATAAATTACGAAAATTAACAAAATAGCTTTTTTAAGGGGTGATAAAAAGGTAAGTGAAGGCTGAAAAGCTTATTTTATCTTATTTACTTGTAATATGCACTACATAGAAATATTCTACAGGATTCCAGACATTAATATCTTTTTATTATGTTTTTACACAGGGTCAAAGTATGCATTTTGCAACAAATTACTCAGGTGGCAGCGTGACCTTTGACCCCTGGGGAAGGAAAATTCCTCCAAAGTTTACACACTTGTATCTCTTGACAGGAATGACCATGTCTTCCAATATTTCACATAAAACAGCACCCAGTGGTGTTCTTTCACACAATAACAGTCATGTTATCTGTACTTCATAAGAAAATGAGTAAATTTTGGTATATATACACACATTTTTGATTGCGTTCTATGGTATTTTGCGGGTGAGTATACTATACGGTGCACTGTACTAGACCGAGTACCATACTTAAAATACTTTTACAATGTACAGCATTATGTTATTTCCTATTACCAAAGAATGTCACATCCACAGAATGTCAACAATGGTAACTTCTTTAATAAGAAGGTCAACTTGGTCAAGGTCAAAGGTAAGATTGCATGAACATCTCGCATTATTTGATGAGGCACAATGTTACACTGCATCATTAGCATAAGTTCACACTTGCACAATACATGACAGATGTTAGTACTATAAGAAGAAGAGATAAAATAATGATAGATAGACAATGTAAACACTGAATTTATCATGACAATGTAAACATTTTTCAAGGTCACAGGCTATTTTCTGTAAATGTACATAGTTAGATTTCTTGGAATTTGGATGTGTTACTTCCCGATAATTCTTATAATCAGTAATTATCACCTGTATCATAGAAAGTACACAAAGTTTTGCACAAAAAAACAGGCCTACTTATCATTTCCTGTGGCACTAACTGTTCTGTGCTTTCTTAACAAACTTAACACTTTTATTTAGTTAAATTGGCAGCACAACTAGTTAACTTGTCAGCTTTACATTTGTCCTACACCATCCAATACATGCGTATCTCGCTCTACTTATTGGTACTACAACCTACATTCTTCAAGTTTTTTCTCTGCTAGTCTTTTATCAGCCACATCTGGGATTAGATAGAATATTCCTCCTAATAAACAATTAAACTTTTAGTTTTATTATTGTGTCTACCATAACGATGATGGTCATCTTTCTGCGGCGAAGACGTCCTACCCAAGTACCACACCATCACTACTAGTACGGTGATTTGTAGTTACAGTTCTTTTGTATGATGTAATAAAGTGGTTATAAAGAAAGAATCAGACTGACACATACATGTAACTGAATTCTATATAATACATCAAGAAGATTTGAAGTTAAAATAGATTAAGATTAGATAAATTCCCAAAACCGGATGGAAGAAGGTAAGTCAGTAAGTGTCAATTTGCTTCTACACCATCTTCTACGACTGAACCTGGGTACCATGTGGGCTTGTCTTGGAGGTCGCCATTACCAAACTGTAGACTGACAAGAATATAATATTGCAGGTAAGTACTGCAGATTTATGATCTTTACTTAACAAAATAATCCAGACGTGCAAAGTCAAACAAAATGCCACATGGCACTAGCCTGAACAATCTGGTAACAAACTTACTTCACAATGAAAATGAAAATGCTTTTTTAATTGGGCATAGCTTCCCCGGCTGACCTTAGAACAGGTGGCCACACAAGTGAAAAAATACACTTGGTATTTTGAACTCGGAACGAGGCAAGAAATGATTTGACGAATAATAACAATGACATTGAAAATACCATTGATTTCTTATTTTGAAAAAAAATGGGCATAGGTTCCCCGGCTGACCCCTAACCGGGGGCCACGGTTGCCTCAAGTTCAACAAGTAAAAAAATACACCATGGTATTTTGGACTTGGAACAAGGCAAGAAATGATTCACACAAATAATCATATTGAAAATGTCGTTATTTATTTTGATTTTTAAAAAAAATGGGCATAGGTTCCCCGGCTGACCCCTAACCGGGGGCCACGGTTGCCTCAAGTTCAACAAGTAAAAAAAAATACACCATGGTATTTTGAACTTGGAACAAGGCAAGAAATGATTCACACAAATACTAACGATATTGAAAATACCATAAATTATTTATTTTGAAAAATTTGGGCATAGGTTCCCCGGCTGCCCCTAACCGGGGGCCACGGTTGCCTCAAGTTCAACAAGTAAAAAAAAATACACCATGGTATTTTGAACTTGGAACAAGGCAAGAAAATTTATGATTCACAGGCCAATTTCACATAACAAGAAAGAAAGAAATAGAATGATTAACAAATCTAAAACTGTAATGTTTTACATTGTCTCATGACTTAAAAACATGGATAAAGACATGATTTTGCATTGCTAGCATTGTCTATAGACAACAAAAAAATGGTCAAAACAAAGAAAACATTTTCTTCCTTGAGGACACAAAAGTACCCCATCCCAAAACAAACCAACAATTTACAGACACTAAAAATTCATCAAAGTATTTTACCTGAAAATTCCTGCTCTATAGCGTCGAAAAGGATCTGTTTGTGCCGCTTCAGTCACATAACTTCTATTTGTAAGAGGCGCGCGGCCGAACTTCGGCGCGTCAGGATCGCGCGGCCGGCCAAACACAGGGCGCTAGGGCCGACCTCGCCAGGAAAACAAGCTCCGCGATCCGCCGGCGTGCATGCAATAGACATGCCGATTACATCAAAACGTAGCCTATTTTTTTGTCGTCATTTGGACAGGGGTGACAGCCGGCAAAAATAAAATTTTTGCGGAGATTTTTACAATTAAACATCGATCAATCACTTCAAGTGGAATTTTTACCGGCAAAAAATAAAAGTTGACAACTGTCACCGGTATCATTTTAAAGCTCGTAATCTGCTCTTTGCAATGACACTACTTTCATTCTGCTGCGGTCTAAGACGGCGATGCGCAAGCGCCGTGAACGCAGCGTAGCGAGCTGGGGGAGGGGGGAGGTTTTGGGCCCGTGTTTTCCAACCCCGGCCGAAAGGCGCACGTCGCGCCGTTTTCATCGGCAAATTTTTGGCGTTTTGGACATTTAACAGACCAAACAAACATATCACACGAAAGAGAAACTTATATGCTTTATTTTTATGGGTAAATATGCCTCTAGGAGTGAATAGTTTTTGTGCCGCGAGGGTGGGAAGATGGTAAGAAATTTACCGATCGCCATGCGGCAGGACGTTTTCGCGGTAGCGTTGGAATACCTATTATGAATAATCCTGTATATCAGCAAAAATCTTACAATTAAAAAATCACTTCAACTGTAGCATTAACGGATTATTTAACAGCATTCTTTGACGTAAATTCTGTACTGCACAAGACCAACATTTTACCTAGAATTAGTAGAAAATGACATTACAAAACGAGGTCACACACCAGGGGGCCAAAAATTGATCTTCCTCAACTCCTAACCACATGCCAAATATCATAATAATCCATCCAGAGGCTCTTGAGTTACAACAGATATCTGGAAACACAAACACACACAGACACACTAAAAACAAGGTAACAACAGCCCTACCATCTCTCTCTTCTCTCCTGTCGTACGGAAGGTCTCCGGCAGCAGGTCGATGTTGGTGGCCCGCTGGAGCTTGTCGCGGCGGTCGGTGGCGATGTTAAACTCCACAATGTCGGCCACCTGCAGCGAACACTCCGACCGCTGGTCACGGTCGCCGAACGGGATGTCCTTGGTCGCGCCGTCCTCGGCCTCGTACGAGAGTCGCCCAGATAGCGGATCGCTCTGTTGGGAAGAAAGGAAGTCCTTGCAATGCAATGCAAAGTGAAATAAAAGTGAACTAAGGCAATCATATGGACAAAAAATTTCTTGTAGTAACTGTTCATAACCAGAGAATTTTCACCTAGCCATCATTCTTTTTGTGACCGTCAGTCACTTTCCAACACTGACTGATTACAATAACATCTTCTGGCTTTACAAGATTTTACATGACAAACTAAATAGCACTGAAATTATCGGCAGAAGGTTTCAATGGCTTGGCCATATACAGTGGATTCCAATTATTCGTATTACGCCTTTTTGGATAATTCGGGTAATCGGATAGAATTACGAAATCCCAAAACATTTGCCATTCATTCTATTGTTTAGAACATCGCAGAATTGGATAACCCACGGTCTCAAACTTCGGGTTTTTGGATAGAATTACGTCAGGTCACACAAATTAACAATTGTAAAATATGCCCTAAAACTTACAAAATGAGTCCAAAGGTAACTAGTAAATGTATGTATAAAGGCGTAAAGCCATGTAAAGGACCGTAAGAAAGTTACATTCCACAGAAAATCTAGCCGATAGCGCTGTGCTAGCGTGCGAACATTTAGAGTTAGGCGCCATTTTGTTAGGTTGCCGCAAGGCATGATGGGCGAACGTCATTGGAATGTCAACACGCTTTTGAGTTCATATTTCCCCTTCAGACAATGTCTAAACTTGGTTTACCCTACAAAAATGTGTTTTTGTCATATCCACTGTCTCATTAATTGAGCTGATTTCGGCTGTGCTACGTAGATTTACAACAACGCACGTAACGCAACAGGGGTGTGATTTCGCAATGACCTATCTTGCGCATTGAATGGCGGGATATCTCAACCCAAGCGCCGCCATTTTGAATGTTTTGAACGTGAATTTTTTCCGTCTTCCACCGCGAAAGACGTAAATTTCAGAGTAATTTGTGGACACAAGTTGTAGACAAGAAGGTGAAGAGTTTATCACTCTCCAATACCGTTGTTTTAACTTAAAATTATGAAAGTAACGTCATATTCTCCGGCATACGAGCGGAGCCATGTTCGTCTTTGTTTTGGTATGCCGCCAAATTGCCGACGCACGGCTGTGCGAGTCAAGCGTACTTTTCCACATGTGCATTTAGCCACTGATTTGAACTCTTTATTAGATCAAGCATCTCACAGAAATCGCACAGTATCGGAACATATGATTAAAGTTTTGTAAACGGAGTTCCGTATCGTTAGAGTGGTAACCTCTATGAGCGTCTGTGTGTTATGTTTGCGTATTGGTTTTCAAAACTACACCCCTCCCCAACCAATGCCGCTAAAGCTGGTCATATAGCCAACTTCGGACTCTAGAATAGGCCGGATAATTGGATAAAATGCCCAGACAAATAGGCGATACAATAAAGCGGATTCCACTGTACTAAAATGACGGACAAACAGATACTGAAAGTTGCTCTAAACTGTAGATCAGATGAGCAAAGAAAAAGAGGGACTCAAAACTATTGAAAGAAGTGTGAGATACCCAGGGATCTATGGGACTCTCCTATCCCAGACAGAAAAAAAGAGTCATCTATATACATATGTGTTATCAAGAATGAAGAGGATAATTTAAAGTAAAACATGTATCTTAATAAGACTTGGGAATTCACCTGTCTTCGCTGTGGTCCACGAGGAAGAGGCTTGATCACCTTCCCTCGGATGCGTTCGTTGCTGACGTCTTCAAACACGACCGTGCCTTCTATCAGTTTCTTAATATGGGTGGCCACCTCCTTACCCTACGGGTATAAATGGAATGGAGCTCAATGTCTTGAAGAACAAAGTTCTTATGTCACAACCATGGAGCTACAACAGCTAACATTTTGTATTCTTCACATTGCAGCAGTGCCACCTAGCTGTAGTGCAAAGTATTGCACTAAATAAAGTGTCAGACTGTCAAAGAAATTTGGCATTTGTCACTCCACGGGTGTAAAATTAAGAACTTAACAGTATACAATAACATATATCTATCTCTACAAATGTAAATTTCTCTTTACAGCAGGGTTCTAGCCAGTGTTCGTCCGTCCTTTGACGGACTTTTGGCACTGGAATTGGATAAAAATCTTGCCTATTCCGTCCCGTGATGGACAGGAATTGAACCAAGCCGAGTTCATCAGCAAAATTTGCCCCTCAAAATAAAGAAAATACTATTTCAGACTAGATTTCAAAATTTTCCAAGAGAGTATGCTCCCAGACCCCACAAGGATCATTGCGCCTTCAACAGGATTTCCATTCAAAATCCAGCGGGCGGAAAATAATTTCAGGCTGGCTAGAACCCTGCTTTACAGTAATAACAGTCAAGGAAGCCAGTTACAAGAACATGAGATAATCAATCCCATCAAGCTTCCTTTAAGGTACCAAGTGGCTATAATCTTTACCACAGTACCAAATTTTTAAACATTTCCTTCTTCCTAACCATATAACCAACACAAATTCTGTACCAAATGTTAAACCTTAAACCTTACTACACCGAAAGCTAGGTCCTCAAAATCTATTTCATTATATTAGTTAACAAGTTTATCTATTGATAACAGGCCACCTTCTGTAGGTGTAAGGTTTGTGGTGCTAGTAAATGCTGGAAATGAATACCTTACATTTCTTACATTTCTTGTTGCAATACTGAACTCCACGTCGTCTCCAAGCTCAATCTCACGGATGTCACCCGGGTACTCACTGTAATGGAAGAAAATCTGGCGAAAAAAAAAACACATGTAAAAAGACAAACCTTATTATAAGTCATACCAAAAAGCAGTTACACAAGCAACTGGATATGATTTTGGAAATGGTCAGAGGTTTCAAACAGCCATCTGGAGTTTTTCGTCAGTGACACTGACAGTCTAACCTCCATCGACACTTATTATGTTTTTTCAATTTTTTCATTCCTTTCATGGACTAAACAACAGATATGCAAGTTTTAGGTTACAGGTAAAGGTAATGTAAGTGACAAACACACATAAAATCAAGGAAAATGTGGAGCCTTCTTAAACATCAACTCTTTCTTGTAGCAAGGTAAAACATTGGCATAATAAGGGTACCTGTGAGGGGGCTTACTGTAACTCTGTTAACATCACATGTTTTTTGAAGGACTTTTTGGTCAGTTTGGAGTAGCATACCATCATTTTTCATGATATTTTTAAATAAGTACATGATAGCAAAGTACCACTACGCGAAAATTAGAGGAGTGGTCCTCATCTTAGGATGGTTGTTGCAGATTATAGCGAAGTGTCCCGTTACACTAAAACGCACTAGCTAGAACCCTGCAGGAGGGGCACTTACCTCTTTCACCACGTCAGCCCTCTCGATGAAGCCGAAGGACTCCTTCATACTGCAGACCACGCCCATGTAGCGCTCCACAGGCACCGAGGAGATCAGCTGCACCTTCCTGGCACGCACATTCCCGTTCCTGGAATCAACACAACACACAAACACACAGGCAGTGAGAGATCATGCTGTGTACACATTACATGTAACTAAAGGTGGTATCTCACTGAGCTTGGGGCACCAGCGCTGCACTGCGGGGTTCAAAGGATACCCATCGAATTTCAGAGATGAAGAATGAATTTTCTTAAGTTTTGTGTATTTTGTTGTCTTGTAAGTCATACTTTTACGTATTATGCAATATCTAATTATAAGAAATCGGAGAAAATAACAAAACAGTGCCACAGCGAACGAACCCCGCAGTGTCGCACCGATGCCCAAAGTGCAGTGAGACATCAGCTTAAGGTAATACAGTCAAACCTGTACAAGTGACCACCTCTACATAAAGACTTGGCTATTGATATAAGGTCAAGCCCGTACCGGTGTCCACCTGTATACAAAGACCAAACGTCTTGGCCATTGATACACAAAAGACCACATGTACACAAGGACCACCTGGCCAAAGTAACTTTTTGGTATACAATTTGATATTTTTCCCAATAGACACAAGCTTTGTCTATAGTAACCACCTGTCCATATAGACCAGATTTTATTGGTCCCTTGGGCAGTTTTGACTGTGCTACCAAAATTGTTGACAACTATAATTACAAACACCAGAACAGAATAGAAAGGAAACTGCAAGTACGTGTATGTTTGTAGGATAAGAACTGAGAATATGGGACAGAAATTTCGCAGTATTCACTCATACAATACAGCCACGAAGTAATTTATAAGTACAGAATCTAGGACTTCTCTTTGTGCCAAAGAACAAACATGGCACCATATAGCTTTTGTACACATCATTGACACAGTAGTACATGTGTAGTACTGAAGAGTACTGAATTGTAGGTACACAGACAGTAGAGGTCTACCTGTACAGAACTCACCTGTAAGGAGACCAGGCGAGTAGGTACTGAACAAAGGGAGTAGTAGTGAGAAGAAGAGTTACCTGGGATCCGGCACCACCTTGGCTGGCTTGTCTCGCCAGGATTTTTGCTGCATGTCCTCCGCTCTGTACAGGAGGCAGACGGGCTGAATAAACTTATCAACCAAAGGTTTTATA
Source organism: Branchiostoma floridae (assembly GCF_000003815.2). Taxonomy (NCBI): domain Eukaryota; kingdom Metazoa; phylum Chordata; class Leptocardii; order Amphioxiformes; family Branchiostomatidae; genus Branchiostoma; species Branchiostoma floridae. The sequence continues at coordinate 15,418,320 of NC_049997.1, forward strand.
ACTTATCGACCAACTGACCTGACGGCACGGTACGACCACGTAGCAACCGTGACCACTTCCTCACAGTGCGTAAACGCAGCCATCTTTCACACTGGCTTCAGGCCATACCAGCTCTACCTTCTACTTGGTTCAATACCTTGTCACAATTTTAGGACCTTCCCACAACTTTGCACCAGACCAATCTCAAACCAAGGTTGGAGCTGGGCTGGGAGCTAAGCCAGAAATTTGACCTATTCTAGCTATTGTCTGCTATTTTAAGTAGGATATTACTTTCATGACCTAGATTTTTCAAAATTCATAGTCAGCTGGCGCAGACTGTCTTTAACTACCAGTCATAGGTAGCCTTACTAACCATCTCTTAACCACAGATTACCTTGATCATGACTAACTCCTAACCATGGTCTGGAGAAGGCCTTGAGCCATGGTCAGCTATGTGTGACATGGGTTTTACATACAAACTGCCTCAATTCTGTGATATTTCTTTAATAACCATAAACTTAAAAGCAGAATAAAAGATTGAGGCAATGTATTCTTTTTCCCTTTCCTTTCTTTTTGTCAAACCATCTCTAAGAAAAATACCATCTTTAGATAAATGACTTTAAAAGTTTTACTGATTCTAGCAGGCAGTTTTTGTTTTTGTACTAGAAAAATCAGAGCCCATTTAATTTTTGGTAAGGTAGGTATGACCTGATTCTCCATTCCACAACATGCCAATCACACACATATCATGCAGCGAAGAAAGAGACCCAAGACCCACCTGAAATATTCTATTACCGTATGGTAAATCACAACTTCTGACTTTACCTTGCTGTCTATCCAGGGATTTACGTAGGTTGGTCCAAAAAATGCAGGATGGAATGTAGCTTACCTACTCTTTCTTTCCTACAACCTGGACTTGGTTTTTCCATATAAAACGCAAACTGTTTAATATCTTGCAACAAAATGACAATCGGTTAAGTGTGGGAGAATCTAGGAGCAACCCAGGGAGTAACATGTTGGTCAAAACTGCTGCCATGCATTGCTATGTAACTCAATGGTATTTTTTACATATTAAGTAACTACCCAAGTCTTGGATGGGTACAGTCAAACCTTTACAAGAGACCACCTCTGTATCAGGACCACCTGGCCAATGTGACCACATTTTAGTGGCCCCTTAAATAATTTTCCCATCGACACAATCTTTACACAGGACTCAAAGTACTGGGTGCATGATGTGCACCGTGGTGCACCAAAAATTGGAGATGTGCACCCAAATATTTTCGGGGGTTTAGGTTTGTAAAAATATCAAATTATACTAATATGCACCACATTCTTGACATCTGTGTTAGAAAGATAATAAAATGTCCGTAATAGTACTTGTTTAAGAATTTGGAATTTGGGTTCATCGAAATTAGGTTTTTCTGACATTCTACTTTATCTGGTGCAACCAAAAATGTTTTGGTGCACCCATTTTTAAGCTTGGGTGCACCAGTGCACCTCACTCACACACACTCACTCTTCGGTTTAACCTAATCCAAAAAATGAATTTCGAGCCGTTACAAATCATGTCCATATAAACCAGAATTCAAAGGTCCTGAGTGGTCTTCTTGAGCAGTTTTCACTGTACTTATCATTGCCATGCTGTTTAGCTATCTTGGCTACCACTTAATAATTGCATACATGACACAGAAACGTTACCCGGTCCCCATCACCAACCTTTTATCGGTAGCGATGAAGAAGGAAACTTCGTCGCCTTTCTTCAGCTGAGCGCCGCCCTCCACGTCCTCCACGCCGTACGGGATGTAGAAGTGTTCTCCCGCCTGCTCGTACGACACGCGGCCCATCTCCGTGGGCTGTGGCGTACAAATGATAATAACATCCACATGTTTACATTTTTTCTCTAACACACAGTACTACTGGTACTAATAATGGTTTATTTCCCACTAAAGAAATTAAAGTAGTAGTAAACTGGTTTATAAATAAAAAGTTATTGGTATCTTAGCTGAATTGTAGTTTCGCCAGTACATGAGTTGCAAATACATGTATGTTCATTAGGGCTGCGTACCAAAACAATTTACAGGTCTGGACTAAGTGAGTTTGGTCAATTATCTGTACTACATGCACATGTAGCTATCTTTTTTCAGTGACAGATTGTCATCTTTCTACGAGGATTCACATATTCTTGACCCTACTTTTAAAACATATTTACAAGTTTTCTCAAGTCTCAATTCTGCATTGTGTTATCATCTCTGACACAGTTCTATTTTCCAACCTTGGAACAAGTACACAACCCACCACCAAAAGATGACCTTATGATTATGTGTGAAAGCCATCAACAAAGTGTTCCTTATATGGCACATCAACCTAACCAAGATTTTCCACCTTTTCCCCTATTGGAGATAGTCATTATGATATATCCTTACGGTTGCCCAAAGGACTGTCCACAACAGCTTTCACCAAAAGTTCCTCAAAACAACTAACGAACCATCCCTTATTCCACCCTGGAGTTGTTAGTATAAATTGCTGCTGTAAACACACTAATGACAGATGGAAATTTACCACTACAAGATTGGCCAAAAAACAGAGACAGATACAACCTGGTCAAGACAGGTAAGAGGTGAAAGTGCTACATGTATATTCCAACTAACTTGTATAAAAGCCACCAGGTAAGAGGACAGGGCTTGTACTAAGTTGTAGGGGCACCCGTCCTAGGGGTAGGCCAAAAGTTACACTAAGACAAACCATCTTAAACAACAGATATAGGTCTTAACAACATGAAAACCATGGCAGTATCAGCACAAGACCCCACCCTATGGAGAAAGTTTGCTCACCGAGTTGACCAATACAACAGTGTCGCGGGAGGAGCTATGGTCTTACTTAGGTAAGGAAGAGGACAGGTGGAAGAGATACCATTCCCACTCCCATTCCCAAGTTTAACTTTAAGACTTATACCCTGTTATGTCCCGGTAACTGTGGTTGCAACAGTAAAGGTTCACCACCATCACTCCATTTTCCAGAGTATGATGATTTCCCAGTGCATACATCCGGCTGTGAATAAACAAACATTTACATACTAAAAAAACAACTAAGAGAAATAAAAACTATCAACAAAAAATAAACCAATACGAATCCTTAACAGGTATCTTGACAGCTTTCATATTTGAACCGTATGAAGGAACTGAATATAGTTTTGTGACAGACCAAATACCATAAGTGCAAAAGATTATAATGTGATTTCAAAATAATGATGTGTAAACATTTCCTATACCATCTACTATGTATGTAATGATTTGTTAGTTTGCAATCATTAGTAACAAAATACAAATTGGACAAACTTACGTGTCAGGACAATTGTAGTTGTCTGTCGTCCATTGAAGCCATGGTCCTTAATTAGCATGTCGCTTGTGCGCGGCATGCTCTCCAAGCTCTTTCGAAGTAAACAGTCGGAAGTGAAAGGAGGCTCCTCCCACTTCCTGTGTTCCCGTGAGTGATGACGTCAGTTTTTTAGAAGCAACAGTGCTGGCCGAAAACTTAGGGTGGGAAACTAAAAGCGAACCCTAGCAAGATACTAGGGCGGGAAGGACCATGGCTTCAATGGACGACAGACAACTACAATTGTCCTGACACGTAAGTTTGTCCAATTTGTATTTGTCTTCGTCCATATCAGCCATGGTCCTTAATTAGCATGACTTTGAAGCCGAGGCCAGCACTGAACAACCAAAGTGGAAACTAGAAGAGTTAGAAGGTTTATTATAGAACCTCTCGAATGTAGTAGCATTGGCCCAATTTGCCGCCTTCAAAATATCCTTAACAGAAACGCCAGCCTTGAAGGCAGCTGAAGCTGAAGCGCTTCTGACTGAATGGCCTGAGTACTCTTTGATACCTGCTTCAGACAACATTTGCTTAAGCCAACGGGCAATAGTGGAAGATCCAACCGCCTTATGAGGCTTGACTAACCCCCGAAACACCCGAGAGTCAGACGAGGAGCGAAACCTAGCAGTTCTCTCTAAGTATGCCCGCAGATAAGTGACCGGACACAACACTTTGTTGTCAAACTTCGCCACCCACAAAGAATGTGAAGGTTTGTCTGGACGTGACGTTTTTGTGACCTTATCAATAACAAACAAAATCCCCTCTTTAGACGAAGACATGTGACTTGTACTGAGCAGAGCTAGCGATTGTTCCCGACCAGCAGACACTAGCGCCACTAGCATAGCAACCTTGAAGGTGAGCTGCTTCAAACTCAGGCACTTCGCAGGAGACCACTGTCTGAGGAACTTCAGAACAACAGAGACATCCCAAATAGCAATATGCTTGGGCATGGGCGGTCTAAGCTCAAACACTCCCTTCATAAACCGGGAGACAAGGGAGTGTGCTCCTACTGGTTTTCCCTCTACATTGACATGAGTGGAAGATATTGCAGATCTATAAACATTGAGTGTTCTATATTGGAAACCCGTAGAAAACAAATGATGAAGAAAATCCAGTACCTTACTCAGAGGTGCATAAACGGGATCCAAACCCCGAGAACGGCTCCAGCGAGCCCATTTCCTCCACGCTGACGCATAGAGTCCTCTGGTCTTAGGACGCCAGGAGGCGAGGAGGATCTCTGTAACTCCTTCCGAAATGTCGAACTCTCGGAACTGACGCCGGAGACAGTCCACATGGCCATACGTAATGTGCTGCTCAGCGGGTGCTGACTTCCGTCTCCTGGTTGTGTGAGAAGCGACGGGTACCGAGGCAGCCGTACTGGTTTTCTCACGGACATTTCTAGTATCAGTGGATACCATGCCGCTGTGTCCCAAATCGGTGCCACAAAGTGCACTGTTACTTGGTCCTGGCGGACCTTCCTCAAGACCCTCTCGATGATCTTGAATGGGGGAAAGGCATACAGAGCTTCCCACTGGTTCCAGTTCATCGTGAACGCATTCGTCCCCAGACTCTCTGGGTCTGGCTCCCAAGACACAAACTTGGGTAGTTTCCTGTTGAGTCGGGATGCGAAGAGATCTACCGCTCCCGCTCTGCGCAGACTGGGACACATCTTCTGTATGGCCTGAAACACTTGTGGGCAGAGTGACCACTCTGTTGTGCGAGCGAAGTGTCTGGACCTGAAGTCCGCTCTTACGTTGGTTACACCCGCCACGTGATCGGCTGACAACAGGATGCTTCTCTCCACGCAGTAATCCCACAGGCTTAGAGCCAGATTTGAAAGGGCTGGCGACCTTGTGCCGCCTCGGCGGTTGATGTACGAAACTACGGTTGAGTTGTCCGATTTGACTCGTACTGTACAGTTCGCCCTGTCCTTGCAAAAGGCCTTCAGTGCCAGAAAGACTGCCAGCATTTCCAACTGATTTATGTGCTGTCCGCGTTCTGCGCGCGACCAACGCCCGCCTGTGCTCACGCCATTTGCGAATGCTCCCCAGCCATCGAGAGAGGCGTCGGTTTCGATCACTACGTTTTCTTCCGGACAGTGAATCGGACGATAATTGTGAAGGCGTAGCTCGTCCCTCCACCAGATAAGGTCCTGACGTGCTGACTCGGTTAGTCGAACGGGAGTTTGCCAAAAACCGCCGGATTGTCGTAGACATGAGATGAGGAGAAGTTGCAAATGTCGAAGATGCAGAGGACCGAGCAGTACGGACACTGTGGCTGCTTGGAACTTCCCGATGACACTTGCTAACTGCCGTGCTGACAGGCACTCTCTCTCTAGTACTTCGCCAGCTAACTGGCTCAACTCCTGTAGTTTGACACCAGGGAGAAACAGACACATACTCAAAGAGTTTAACCCTGAACCAAGAAAGGTAATACACTGAGTTGGCTCCAGGACAGACTTACCCAAATTTGTGACAAACCCAACATGGGCAATGAAGTCTGTCGCTGTGATGGCATCTTGCCTACATCGATCACTACTGTCTGCAAAAATCAGCATATCATCTAAATAAATAATCAACCTGATGCCTCTACGTCTTAGGTGCGAAACCACCACCTTAAGAAGCTTCGTAAACACAAGTGGGGCGCTCGAAACGCCAAACGGTAAACAAACGAACGAGAAAAACTTGTTCTTCCACGCAAACGTAAGAAAACGGTGATGATTCGGGTGGATGGCTACTGTAAAGTACGCATCAGTGAGGTCTATTTTGCAAAAAAAAATCACCTGGACGAACTAACTCTCTGACCATACCAGGCTTTCCATTTTGAACTTTGGAACAAAAAGACACCTATTAAGAGGTCTAAGATTGATAACTGGCCGAAGCCCGCCTGTTTTCTTGGGCACTGTAAACAGTCTAGAAATAAACAAATCAGAACTGAAGGGAACCTCTTGAATTGCCCCTTTATTCAACATAGAAGCAATCTCAGAATCAATAGCCAAATCTTGCTCCCGTGTCATAGCACGGGTCCAAGGAATACTAGTCTGCACTGGCGGCGATCGTTTGAACGGCAACCTATACCCCTTAACTATATCCAGAATAACTTGGTCTGAAGTTAGCTTGCGCCAAACTGGCAAAAAAAACTTTAAACGCCCTCCATGAGGGAGGGGATTCGGCAAAGGATGAGGTACAGGTTGAAGTGCAGGCAATCGCCGGCGTAAAAGCTGATGTAAACAAGACTGGGAGATACTACTTAGATTTCTTCCCGTCTCCTGACTGATTGGAGGTACGGGAAAACTGCGAACCCCAGTAGAACTTAGAGTTGGAGTTTCCTCCTGACTGGCGAGAGGGGGGAGGGCGGAACTTCCGATTGCCGCGAAAGCCACCCCTGCCCCTCGAGGTAGAAGCGCTCGAAGCGCCTCGCCCCCGCTGGGACGACTGCTTTGGTTTCAAAGTATCAACTAAGGCTTTCTTGCCTGAAGCCAATTCTCTAGCTTTAGAGCCCAAATCATTCCTCAATAACTGAGTAGGGTCATCAGGAATCAAACCAAACAAATCCTTAGCCGTAGGCTGATAGGAAACTTCCGCTAGAGATGATCTACGAACGTCAGCGATCTTCGAGTGAGCTGAGCCTAAGAGCCAAACAGCAGTAGCTGCACAGTCCTGCATAATATCTCTATCAGGCTCAGAAATCTCGCCGTTACATTCTTTCAACATCTGCCAAAGATTCAAAACTGGTGCCACTACATGCAACAACTTAGTATGAACCGAAGCTAGATTTCTATCGACCTGAAGAGCCGACTTACCTTTGTAAAAGTCGATCGACTTGATCATCTCTTTAGCGGCTGAATCTAACTCAGGCACCGACAGCTCTTTCGGAGCATTAGAGGGCAGCAAATACTTGTTTTGCCAGTGCGTCAAGGACTCTGTCTTGCGCTCTTTCTTTAAGTCGAAATAATCTGCGGCAAACCACACCACGGACTGCCGGGCAGTCCACACTTTTTCCGGGGCGGCCGGCTCACGGTCGAACGGCACAAAAGACATATCGCTCGCCGCCGAACATGTTGACTCATCGCCGCTGTCAAAACGCGACCTCTTCGAGGGGGTAACTTCGGACTCAAGCTCAGAAGGAGCGCCTAAATGCCTCTTTGCGCCGACTGAAGCGGCGATAGACCCTAAGATCTCTTTAACTCCTTTGAATTCTTCAGACATTAACCCAAACGCTACGCGAAGAGAGTTTTGGTCTTGCTGGATGACGTTGACCCCGAGAAGGTCTCTCAATTCGCCCAAATCTCCCGGCCATTCCGGCGTACGCACAGGAGACTTATCTCCGTTCGGCTCCCGAGGAAGACGAGGACTCTTCTGCCCCTCTAGCAGTAGCTCTTTTTGCCCGCTACTCTCCGGGTCCTCCGTGGAACGGCCGTCCGCAAGCGCGCCGTCTCCACGTTCGTGTCCGGGGGGGAGGGGGGCGCTGACAAGTTCGCGCTTGTCCCCGATACCACGTGGTGACGAAGAACTCGATTTACTACGTGAAAACTCCTCGCGAGCGCGTTTATCACTAGAAGAATGCCTACTGGACGAACTATGAGAACCATGAGACCCTTTACGTCTCCTACTATCCTTTTTTGAATCACTCATAGCGCTAGAAAAAGAAGAAAAATATGGGAACACAAGAGCTCGGAGAGCGTGACCACTTTCCACAGCGAAACTTCAAAAACTGACGTCATCACTCACGGGAACACAGGAAGTGGGAGGAGCCTCCTTTCACTTCCGACTGTTTACTTCGAAAGAGCTTGGAGAGAATGCCGCGCACAAGCGACATGCTAAATAAGGACCATGGCTGATATGGACGAAGACAATGACAAGATTACAAAAACAGACTATAGTACAGCAATAAATTGTCACAATCAAAACAACACTGTGATTCATAAAGAATGATAGTTACAAACAATCATGAAACACAAGCTATCTAGAACAGAAACTTTGAGAAATACTAGAACAGAAACAAGACATTGCTGCTCTTGATGCAACATTACCAACAAACATTTCAACAGAAGAAAGGAACAGAAAAGAAAGTAACAAACACATCAGTGAAGAAATTGACAATAACCAATACTCCACCCGACAATGTTTAACATTTGAAGACGAACACTTGGTAACACCCAACGTTCAGTGATAGTACAATAGTCCCATAGTTGTTTTGAGACTCTTGGGACAGAGGGTTGCTATCCACTGTGTCTAGGGCATGTAATCAAAGGCAGAGCCTAATACTTTTTTTAACCTCCTAACCGAAGTCAGGTACCATTTTTACCCCTGGGTGGAGTGAGGAAAGTCGTGTAAAGTGCCTTTCCTAGTGGGAAAATGTCTGGCCAGAAATGTCAGGAATCAGAAGTATGACCAAAGTTGGATTCGCTACCCTAGTCACTCTGGTATTTGACGCCAGGAAAATTTTTGGTCAAAACAATGTTATAAGTGTACAAATCTACATAGTTAAACCTAGTGATCACTGGCATTGCAACTTGTCTTCTTTTGTGTAGAGATTAACAAAAACAGTGCAAACAACTCAACTTACAGTTACCTCCAACGTTTCTGAACATCACAACATGTTGTCGAGAACAACAAAAAACGGTTGAAACAAAAGCACACAGATAAGAATCAGGAGAGAGAAGAGAGTTGACAGGTTGATCAGCTGACCGACAGTGGTTTTTCCTTACCCCCGACAACCCCGGCTCTCTCCTGTTCCCAATCTGGATAGCAACATAACCAACTTCTGCAGGCTGCAACACAAATTAGGTAGGCTGGTTATCCGTCATGCACAACAAAATATAGTACAGCAGTCGGAGCAAAAGGCTTGCTACTAGGGGTAGGTACCGGCACAGAAAATTCAGATACAGGTACGGTCCAGCTCCAGAGGATCAGGTCCAGGACTGGACCTGAACATGGACCTAATCATCTGTGAAAACTTGCGAATGGGCAATACTCAAAACAATGGTCTATTTTGCTAGGATTCTGTTTGGTGGGGTATCTGACGTCCATTGACGTTTTAAAATCCTATCTGAGTCATGTAAACAATACCAACTGCCCTTGTTTACGACCAAGTTTGACTGTAGAAGCCTGGTAAAAATGACTATCAACTCTCCTCTACTAAGCTCTTGTTTTCTTGGATCTGTGATCTGTTAATTTTTGAATCTGTCCAACATCCAGTTGACTGATTTTTTTTAGGTCCATTTTTTCTGGACTGGTCCAACACAAAAAAGGTTTTGTACAGGTACACTGTCCGGTACCCAACCCTACTTGAGGCAGTTAGTTAATAACAACATAAACAAGGTTAACATCACTGTGAAGAAGGCTTGGCAAGATGCTATGCCCATGAAGCCATTCAAATATCATGCAGAAACAGCTAATTTCTGTCAGACAATTAAGTAAAAAAAAACTGGGTCAAATAAAAGCATGCATAAAATAATCAGACAAGCTTGGAAAATACCAAAAACGTATGTCTCATATAGTTTCATTCACATTCATTCATTCCTTTTTTTTCATGGTGTCTCCACAAGAATTTAGTTTCACTTCAATTCCCCAAAATGCCAAATGTGTTTGTTTCAAACATGGTCTTCTGTATATCAAATTAAGCACTGGATGATTTCTTTGTGTTCAATAAGTGCACCTTGGAATCGGCTTGGACATTTGAAACGTTATCATTTAACAGGCAATATGTTAGTCATCAAGAACTTGAATTTAAAATTGGTAAAATTTAAACTTGGTAATTAGTAGTGGAGGACACATTTAAATTTGTAACCAAATAACAACCTATTACTACAAGTTCTGAGCTGTTTGTAAGATTTTAGATACTCACTGATTTGTTTCTAGCTGGCTTGGCCTCGGTGGTCACTAGTCCCATCACACGCTCTTCGCTCATGACCTCAAAGGTCACCGACCCAGATTGCAACTTGAGGACGCGGCAGGCGATCGGTTTCCCTGTCCGCTGGTCCAGACTCATCTCGAACTCTACTTCATCTGATGACGAATCACAATACGTCAATCAATCAATCAATCAATCGAGTAGTTTCGTTGATTTTTGCTACTTGCTCATCACAATATCAATTCAGTTATGAAGCAATTTTCCCAATTCCAATTCAACAACAAGTCCTGACACTCATCTTAATGACACTCCATTTGTGGTGGCAATTTACTGACAGCTAATTTTGGCTTTTCACTTCTTTTCCTTCACATACATGTATTTACAATTAGGATGTTTTGCACTTGTGCAAAGAGTTGAATACATTAAACCATGGAGATCTTTCATGTTCAGTTTTCTAAATCAAGATCTGATTCTGATATGTGTAGCCTCATTACACAGAACAACTTATATAATAGCTTTTATGTAGTGGGGAAAAAAGTACAATACAATGCCAGTGAATAGCTACTAGCCTCAGTATAAGTTACAGAACATAAACTGATTGGACTGTGAGTCTGCAAGTTCTAGAAATTACATTTTCATTGGTAGATAAGCTGATGGCTGCAGGTCCCAGAGCCTCGTTTAATGTGATGGGCTACATTTTCAGATGTGGAAGTGGAGAGTCTGAGAGTAGAAGAAAGACTGATTGCAGCTGCAGAGTGTCCAGACCACTGCAGCAGCAGAACACAATGGACTTACTGTCACTACTACTACTCTTCTTTTTAGATGAACAATATGCTCAAGTCTCAAGCTATCTTCTGACAAAAGGCCAAAGCTAGTAGACTGTGTGACAGGGGCTTGACTACAAGTCCAGCTTACCTCCTGGTTTCATATTGTCCACATTTCCCTTATACTGGCTGTAGTGGAAGAACAGGCGAGCGTCGCGGTCACAGCACTGGATGAACCCGTAGGAGTGAAGAAGTTTCTCGATGATGCCCGTCTCCCGTACGCCGTTCACGCGCTGGTACACGGTGTCGAAGTTGGGTTGCGGAGAGTACATGGGTGACTGTGGGCTCTCCGGGCTGCTGTAGATTGCCACGGGTGACTGTGGAGTCTGAGAAAATGAAATATATGTTGTTGTACATGTCGCTGTATATGTTTGTGAAAATTGAAACTGTTCTCAAACCTGTTTAGCTAACTGAAAGCCTACTCTTCCTATGGTCTTGACAGAGAAGACAGACTCTACAGTATATACTATACAGCATATACAGTATATACTGATTTTGCATTGGGCTTTTAATCTCATAGCATTTTTGTCAAGTACAATAAACAGTGGACTTAATAAGGAAAATAACCATTTGAAGAGGAATACAAGTTGGAAGAGTGACAATAGCTGTCTTAATTTAAAATACAAAATGTAAACAACTGATTATAATTTTGAAAATTAACTGTGTTATTAAGTGTATATCAAATGGTCTTACCTTAATCAAACAGAATGCATAAATCAAGTAGCAGAGCTGTATATGTACAATGCATATGTTGGAAAGTTTGTGTAATAATTTTCAATCTCTTCTTACCTTCCACTGAGGATTGGCCATCTTTCAATCTCTTATGTGAACACAAAGGGCAGTGAGCGAGTCTTGTCTACGTTGTACTTGAGGATTCTCTGTCAGAGGAGTCAAAGTAGTCAGGAGAAGGTCCTGTACCAAACTGTGGGTGGAAAGTAGCACCCGCTCAGGAGAGGATGGTGTGTTTCCAGAGAGGAGGAGAGAGTTGCAGTTTCCGTTCTGAGACAGTAGTGTCTCCCTGGAAAACAGAAGAAAGAACAATGGTGTCATTTCTGAACAATTTTCTTCATGCTAATTAAGGTCATGTTGATTTTATTACATGGACTACATCCTCTGGGGACCCAAAAACTGATGCGAGCATGTGAATAAAAAAAAGTTTGACCCAAAAAAGTTGCCTTCACTATGAAATCTGAGTGGTCAGGAAGGTTGAACAAATAACTGAACACATAACTGAATATAGCAGTATACCAACCCAGGGTTCTCCCCAGAAATTTTTAACAGAATGGAGGAGGGTGCGAAGCACCCTAAGGCGACGTGCGTAGCGCGGCGCAGGGGGGTGGTCCAGGAGGGGGGGTTCCCCCCCTCCTGGGGTAGAAGCTGTTGTATTTTACCTTTTTCAAATACAAATGGAGGCCATTTCCTGGGAGTTAGCTTCACAACTACAGTTTCAACAAGGGAAGAGAAATCCTCAAGTCCAATCTTTCAAATCACACTAAAAAAACTCTTATGATAAAAGGCATAATATCATTTGTCTATGCCTCTGCATTATTAGTTGCCAGTTTGGTGGAAAGAAGAATGTTTTTCTTTTATTCATCCTCCCTCAGTACTCTCATCAGTATAGTAACTCTCATAATGTCCTAATTTTTCCGTCCCAAATTTATATTAATGTACTGCATATTTTCCCCCCAAAAAATTAAAGCAATAAACATATCCAAAAGTCTCCACTTAAATGATAAATTTTACATGTGGTCCCAGGGTCTAAATCAGATGACAAAAATGTGTTTTGGGCTAGCCACAACAACCAAATAGTGTAAACTTTAAATAATCAACTTAAGTCTTTGCAACATAGCTGTCATTTATTCCCTAGATTTTGTGCCTTCCCCCTGCAGCAAAATTACACTACTATTATTGTTTAATTCATAGAGAATTAAAATATTTGCTTTGAGAAATGCGTTGTAAGAACCCCTCAGAATTGCAACATCACTAGCCAATGGTTACAAGAACAAGGATATCATGTTACCTGTGGTGCCAGGCAGACTGGGGAGATGTGGCCTATTTCTTGGAAAAAGCAGCACACTCTATGTTGGGGGGAGGAGACTTTTTCTTTCAAAATACATTCATGGTACAATTAATAAAATAAGATTATGATTTACTCTAATTCATAGCCTTTGAGATACTTATTGACTTCTTGATGTGCACTATGAATTTAAACTTTTCTGACAAAGTTTTAATGGTTGTTGAAAAAAGATATTCCCCTTACTTGAAGTGAGCTCTTCCGTGGGAAGTGAGCTTTGGCGGGAATGCCATGCCAGGAGTAACGTAACTTCTACGTTAATTGTCAAGGAAGAATCGGGACTTTTTGAAGCTCTAAACTTGATTGTGGTAGGATTTAAAATATTCTGAAATATTTGGAGAGTAATACAGTTTCTATTGATGAAATACATGTGGTGTTGTTGCTATGTTATCATTGGGAAAAGATCGTTTTCACAATGTAAACATGGGGGAGGGCAAGGTTGTTTACATGCAAAATTTTGACACATTGATTGCGTTTCTTTGTAGTATCATAGCGGGATAGGTCATTGTGTTTCAATTATCGGCAATTCACAAGTTTTTGCAGACAAAGGCCAGGGCAAACAATTGGTAAAATCCACGCCACTTGGCCAAAATGTACCAAGTTTGGGGCAAAATTACCAGGGAAAACTTGGGGAAACATAAAAAGAAATTGCAACTTTGAAAATCAACAGCCTGGCGGGCGGACAAGGACAGCCTGGCGGGCCGCCACTCAATCATCCTTTACGGAGATCCCTGCAACCAATCATTCTTCTTTTTGTCCTTTCACATCTTCTTTGACCTTGGCATATTCTATGACATTAGTAAACGTTTTGCGTTATATGCTTTTGCAATACCCTGCATGTATTTGCTTATTTTGACACTGCTTTTTTATTATTTGCTTTATGGCCGAAAACCCTTCTTAAATTTTTCGAAACGGTTGAAAATTGGTCGGAAATTGATGCCTGCGCGGATGTCATTAATATTATCAAATCAACATGGCCTAACTCAGGCCAATATATCTCCATGTCTAACACTTGCCAGAGGAGGAACAACAGATGACAAAGCAGATAGCAAATACCTCCACATACGGCCATGATAAGGCCAAGATGTGAAAGAACAAACTGAAGAATCCAATGTTAGGTTTGCTTACTTGCTTAAGTCAAGTCCATCTGGTACAGTATAGTACCATGTTCTGTGTGTTCAGTCATTTGTTCAACTTTCCTGACCACTCACATTTCATCATAATGGAGGCAATTTTGTTTGCCAAGCTTATTTGCGCACACACTTTTGGGGCTCCCAAAGGATGTCATCCTACTAAATCACTGTCATACCAACAAGATTGAAACTTTTCCATGCCTCCTGAGTGTTGTATTAAACACACATTCTTCCAAAAGACTACTTCACAAGACAGATTCAGAAGGACAAATGTATCTATATAATATATCATTATGTATATCTTAGAGTCTTGCACTGAGACATGATACATACACATATTCCTAACTGCTTGCACGTGCCAATTTTCCTAACAATCTTTTATATGCGTGTATATTTCACAGATCTGCAAGATGCTATCACTCATGAGATGGTAGCATTTTCCTACCTGTTCCTGGTTCCTTGCTGGCACCGTGTGGTGTGCGTTTCTGTGTGGGCAGGTTCTGCTTATTCCTTTAGGAGGGGGGTAGCTTAGAGGTTGCTTGACATGCTGCGGACACAGAGCAAAATCACACAGTCACTGAAGTTAACGTCACATAATGTATGAAGGATTCTCTTCTCAATAACAAGATAAACATCAGAAATTTTGTTTTGCCTAACTAGTAACACTTACACTGACAGCAGTTTTGTACTGTAGGTACAGGCTGCACAAGACCGGACTGTAGGCATAACTTTAAATTCACTCATGCTGCCTGGGATAGACCCCTACTCTTTACGAAAAGTGTAGTGGGCTGACCTGGCCGTGAAATCTTTTACCGTATTTTTATGTGCCCAAGGTGTGGCTGCATTTGTTACTCAGCCTTGTCAGAAACTTTTAAAGTAGTACTAGTAGGCTAATATCTGAAAGTAGCAGGGAAGCTGCTTTGCGGCTTGCAGCGAGCCACGAAGTGGCGAGCGGGGGGTAGGTACGGGAGGGGGGTTGCCCCCCTCCTGTAGGGGGGGGGTTTGGGGGGCCTCCCCCAGGAAAAATTTGTAAATTTAGACCCCTAAACATGGTTTTTGGTGTATTCTGGGCAACTTTTCTTGTCAGCTTATATATTGGAATTAACCTCTACCATTTTGTGAAAGAATCCATCCACAATCAGGCATGTTGTGTTTCTAGTTATAGTCCAGAAAATAGTCACAGGCACACAGAGCTAGGCCCATGCACTCAAAGGTCCAGATATTAGAACTCCGCCTCCTTGGAGGTGTGGTGGCAGTGTCTGCTGCAAGCTCAGATAATGTAAACAACAGAGAAAACCTAATACACATGTGGGACATTCGTCAAAATGACAGTTTTCAGATCCCCGAAGACCCACGTAAGCTATTAGAAAACTGCCAGAGATTTATTAAGACAAATTGCTGGGGGATTTTGTAACAAAAGTAGGCGGCTTAAAAATGTAAAGTAGGCGGGGAAAATAGCCGGCTGCCGGCTGGATTTGACAAGGCTGGTACTGTATTGGCCATGGATCACATAGAACTTTAGAACTAGAAGATTAAAAACTTATGCCAAGATATTGATTCTATTTATGCACAATTTGATTCATTAAGCATCCCCTGTGACTGCTGTGGACTGGTGTGTCTGTCCCGCATAGGACTGACTAGCCATCAACGAGCATGTGGCCGACGTGGACCAAACCCCTAGATGATCTTCGTTCGCGAAGTCAAGCCAAGAAGAAGAAGACTTATCTTTTAAATACACAATCCTTGATGACCTTTTTCTTACATTGGTATGAATTTGTTAAATGGACTACAGTATTTTACAGTATATGTCTTTATCATTGTGATGCAAATGAAACATCCTAATGTTTATTTATTGTAGGCAACTTTAGATACAATGACAAATGCAAACACTTCACTTAAAAACATGTAGGCTGAAATGTTTTTGATAAAGCAGCAAGTTACTTTTGGCTGAAAAATAGTCATGGCTTAGTACCATCATTATCAACCCAGGTTTGTGGCATTCAAAAAATTTGTTTTTCCTGGAACTATCATGGAGAGGAACTCTTGCCTCAAAATCATGTAAGGTTGAGACATTCTCACTATAGCTTTACACAATGTTAACACTTAGATGTACAAAGGCAAGGTGTGACATGTCCTTCAGTATGTATCTAGCTGCTGTCATACCGTGTGCCTGCGAAGGATAGCTATACGGACTATAAAGATACAGAAATCTGGGCAAAAATCATTCAGCACCTGACGGAGCCTGCCTGACGTGAAATTTGAGTGTGCAATTTACACAGTTACTGGTTTGTCACTGCAGATGTAAATGTAGACTGTGTTGGTGCCATTCACAACTTGATTGACAGGTGCAAGTGCCGACATCCTGACCCTGATGGTTGGTGTATTACGTCAATCGTTATCAGTCCCTGTCCCTCAACCTATCAGGACACACCGTCCATTGTGAAACACGCACACTGTTGAAAACAAAGGCTTATTTGTTGTGTATACCATTACATTTTACCAATACTGGTAGCGACTTTTCCTCAAAGGCCGCAGACAGAATGTATCGATCGAATCTCAGTACATGTCTTCCAGTCAGCTGAAATTTTGCCTCCTTTCTACACGTTCTTGTCAAATATTTTGGTCAGGCGAGTTTTTACCGGATGTCACTTTAAATTTTCTATACCTCGTGCTAGCTGGCCGTTTCTACGGCCAGTTTGGCCAACTTTCCAGTTTAGGCTTGGCTTTATTTCTGGGACAACTCTATTAGGATAACCACACTTCATCACGTATTACCCTTCCGGTAGACCGCAGTGCCCATGACTTTCCTTCCTCATAGTCATAATGCGCAACAACGAAAAATGGTGATGAGAGAGACTGTCGTCTGATGTGAAAAAAGGGCTGTGTCTCGCAATTTTCACCGGCTGTTTTCTCCCCCGTAACAAAAATTCTGACCGAAATATTTCTCACATAAGATCCTTGGAGTCTTCTCTACGTAAGAAACTAAGTGTTGGTGACATTTTCGGCTGATTTTTTGTCAGAATTTGAAGAAAATTGCTCGATTCTTACCCCAACACCGCACAGCACAGCAGCGCCGCCACCGCCGCACAGCACCTTGGGATAAAATTGCAACTCTCGCGAGAATTTGTCTAGATCATACCAAATCTCTATTGTTTGGGGACAATGGGTGTTTGAAAACTTATTTATCATCAATATTAATGATAATAATGACAATTAATGATGGAAATCACAGATGATTAGCTATTCAAGTATTAAATTATTGATTTTATTCATCAATCTATCTTTTAAATGGTTATTTTTAAAGAAAATTTACCCCTACTGTTGAAATGGGATTTCCAGGAAGTGACTAGAGGTAGAGACCATGTGCTGATCACTGATCACTGATATTGCGACATTTGTGGATCGATTTAAACCGGTTATACTTTGACTAGCTGGTTATCGATTAGCTGGCTATACTGGTACGTTGCACTGTTCAGTTTTACTTCAGTATTTTGTGCTGAGCAAAGCTGAATGTACTGCAATTATAAATGATAATTTGCTTGCTTCATACTGAGTGTATGATTCAATATTGCACTTTTTGCAGGTAAGTGACAAATATGTTGTGTTTGTAAAATGTTTAAGACATTGAACCTGGAACTGATCGAAATGAGATGACATTATTATAAAAGGTTGCAATTACAGCCTTACACAATGTTCAAAACAAAGAATCCAGTCAACACTTTGGTATGAAAGTTTTTTTTTTACTATTACTATTAGGTCATGATAAGTGCAACCTCGAGCTCCTTGATAAGAGAGAGTTACAAAGTAAACAATTTTGATATTATATCTCCATTTATTGATACCATAATTATTAGGTTGAGTAGTCTACTCTACTTCAAGGATGGTTGGCATTCATGCATCTACTAGCATAAAGTAGTCAGACAGCTCTAAATTTCTTAGAAATAGCATACTCAAACAGCAAGTGTTACAGTTAATCATAACATGTAATAACGAATACATTTGTATTTGCATGCACACATATTTTTGTACAGTTGACAAATACAACAAACAAATTTACAACTGTAAGGCATATTACTTTAGAGAGAGCAGATCAGCAAAGCCATTGGAGTACACTAAATAAATGTCTTAAGTGATAGAAGTGCAATAATTGATATTCATGTATATTCTTCTCAGTATCGTAAAACATGGGTGACTCTGGAGACAGTATGGGAACCACTTCTGAATCTGCAGTTTCAGAATCAGATGCCATGGATTGTCCCAGCCTGGAGGGGTCTGATGACTCGGACTGGGAGGAATGTGATGATGACGAATCAGAAGGCAGCGTTCTCTGCCTGTTCTGCATGGAAGAACTCGTGTCAGCAGAAGATGTGTTTCAGCACTGCAATACAGAACATCAGTTTAATGTACAGAAATTTGTCATCAAAAATAGTGAGTACTACATTTTAATTTCCACCTGGTCATTAAGAGTAAAGCATGTAAAGATAGGAACTTCCCCGGTGACATGAAGAGAAAGATATAAGAGATTGGTGATACCCTTATGTTTAGACACACCAATGTTCAGATGCCTACAAGACAATGACACCACTATGTACCAACACCCCTAATAGTATGTTCCAACACCCCTATGTTAATCCTATGTCGGAACATGGGGGTGTTGAAACATAGCAGTGTACAACCATAGATGTGCCAGAATCCCAGAACATGGAAGTGTCAGAACATAATGGCTTTTTTCCCCAGGAAATTAGCCATTGTCAATATATTCAAATATCTTATTGTATAACGTCATATTAGAAATTTCAGTGCTTTGTCTTCATCTCAAAAAGTCCTAGCCCTACCTATTTTTCCCAAGCACCAGTTTTGAATTTACAATTGAATGTAATGTTGATATTTCACTTTCATTTCTTATTCTGTTGTCTTTTTAATTTTCTGTTGCAGACTTGGACATGTACGGTTACATCAAGTTCATCAACTACATACGCAGTGAGGTAAAATAACCTTACTAGTAATATTTGTACCAGGTGCTACTTTCTATGAGAAGCTGTCTTCAATGAGATAGCAAAATGCTCCTGATTTCCTTCACCTAAAAGTTTTAACAGTTGTTATGATGTTATAGTAACATTGACAATACTGGAGACAGTTTGTGCTGATAGTTTCAGGCTTTTTCTTGTCCTTTTTCAGAAACCTCCTCCAACAGGTATCAGTGAATCTCCCCCAGGTACAGAGGCACCTTGGGACAGTGACCAATATTTACAACCAGTCCTACAAGATGACCCCCTCCTCTTCTATGGTGAGATTTGTGTAATACACCGATAGCTGGGTGGTTATGTAATAAGAGGGGTACTAGCTGTTCTTCCATTTTTCTTTGGGAATACCGTAAGACGAGAGTTCATCACTTAGGGAGTATTGTAAGAAGTACGGATGGACAACAAGAAAACACATCTGGACCCTTTTGATTCTTGAACTCAACTGAAGTTTATTTCAAACGTTTGAACAGTTCAAATGCAGCACCTTCGAATAGGCACTAATGTCGCTATTTGACGTCAAACAGACAATCCCATTCGCAGGTGTGGATGTCAAACGACCGCAATCTATTAGAATATTACTCCACCCACTGTGTCTAAACAACAATGCAACGCAATGTCATCCATTCTCAGACCTTTACCATTCCAGGTAGCAACTTATAGTAGCTATAGTACAATGCTAAGCATTCTTTTAACACTAAGGCATACACGGATCAAATTTTCTACAACCCTTGTCGCCTTCTTCAGGATCAATAATGACCAATCACTTTCAACAGAGTTCCAGACACAGTATAGTACTAGTAGTCTGATATGATATTCCATTTTAAGTTTAGCTCCTCTACTGACATTACATTTAGATGTGGAGGAGTGGACCAATCAGGCTCCTGTTACTATGGAGACAGAAGAGAGTGACATCACATTGCCATCACAACAGTACAGAGCTTTACTGGAGAGACTGCATCAAGCTGAGGCCAGGTCAGAGGTCACTGAGGGGCAGCTGCACGATGCACTGAAGGACATTGATCGTCTCAGGTACTTTAAACTTCAAGCCGCTGAGGCAGCATTTCAGCACCAGCTTTATATTCACTGTATAAAGTTTTATATTTCCAAGAAAGCCCCTCTTTGTAGCATTTTGGGGGCACTGAGATTTAGTCGTCGAGCAAATGCTTCCTTGTATTAGTTTGTGATACGTTGAGCCCTGTCACCAAATCATGCATACTTTAGGCATTTTCGGTGGTTCCGCACCATCAGGGATTGAGGGAAAAGTATTCTTACGATTTTTTCATTTTTCTTCACTACTACTTTTTTTGTGTGCAGCGGCCTTGGAAAATGAGCCAAAAAGAGCAGTTTTTGGGTTAAGAATTGCTTGTAATAAATCAAACCTTTCCACAGAAAATGTCAACTGAGCCTATTGGTCAGTGGCGCAACCTACTGGATACATTGAATTGTCCTGAAAACCATGTTTAGAGAAAGATTCAGACTGGCCCACAATTGTAAAAAAAACTCAGAAACAAGACCATAACAACTACTAGTAATCATATCTATATCCACAGACAAACAGCAAAAACCTTCATCTTGTCAGACCAGTCCAAAGACCAGCATGCCTTGCAGCCTTCCCATGGTGCAGTTGCACAGTTGAGGGAAGATGAGGATGCTGCTTACTTCAGTTCGTACTCTCACTTCAGCATCCACATGGACATGTTACAGGTCTGGACTTGATTAAATGCTAGTTCACCTTTATCTGTGAGGTAACCTATAACTGTTCACTCACTCACTTACTCACTCACTATCCATTGTTTGATTATACTGCTGCTGGGATCCCTGACGCAGGGGTAGGCTGCAGTCGGCTTTAAGGGATATCAAGTCGATGGACGGTAGTTTCGAATTGGAATATTTAAAAATATTACAGTTTGAAACCACTGTCTGTCGACATGATATCCCTTAATACCTAGTATTCTTAAAAGCAACAGATATAGGTTACCCGGTGGATAGAAATGAACTAACGTAACAGAAACTGCCACAAATAGTTTTGTTAAATATCATGCTGAAGAAATGGTCAAAATTTCTTCTTTTCTAGAAAATAGAGGGAAATTTGCTGCCACAACCAAATACAATAGGATCATCTTAACTAGATAAGTTTTAGTATCACCTGCTGTAAGATGTGCATCAGATCAGCATCAATTGCAGTAAGGTTAGGTGTGACAGGTTGTTTAGTGTAATATAACCAGCTGCTGCCGCACCGCATGCCTGTGAAGCTGATGTGTTACGTCAAAAGGCGGTCATATTGACTATATAGATTATAATACTCCTGGTAGTTAATACTACCAGTAGTTTAGATACACATCCAGGTTACATAGAATATTTCATTGCAGCAGCTTATGTATTACATGACAGGAAAGAAATTAACCTTCTGACTTATGACCTTGTCTTCATATCCTGACTAGGACAAGGTGCGGACAGAGAGCTACAGGGATTTCATCACGACCAACCAGCATCTTTTCAAGGACAAGGTATTACCTCAAGAACTTGATTATTATACAACACAAATGTAGTACTAATCTTGTAGAGAAGGTCAAAGTCTGATGAGTGATGACACATTGTATAGCAGTACAAACAGTTCTATGGATGTCCCTGTAGTTCAACTGGTAGTGACTGTCATAGTTGAGCTCCTGGTTCCAATCAGTCAGTAAATGAGAGACCCTGGTTTCAGTCCTTTGGTCAGGACATCTTGTTGGAGGCTGTAAAAAATTTGGGACGTATAATGAGGGTCCCATATATGAGGAGGTGCCTCAAGCACGTTGAAAGGGCAAGGGCTAGTAGCAACCCTGCCTGTAAAAATGTACCATGGTACAGAAAAGGCGAGGAAACTTACTGATGACATATGTGCCACTAGACCCTACAATTGTCACAGCAACAACAGCAACAACAACAATTGGTTTCTGCCCCAACCATTGTTCCATTGTTCCAGGTTCATTGTTCCAGAACAAGGAAAAATAGTGAAAATGATGTTCCAATACAAACGTTTTTGGTATCAGTTATGCTCTAGAACAAAACCTCATAGAACTGGAATGTGGGATCACAAACAATTGATGCTGAGTTTTAGAGAAAAACTTTGAGACCAACTCTCCAAACAATGTTTATAAGTTATCTTGATCAAGGAGGCTATTGGCAGATAACCTCCTTGAACTCACCAAGTGACACAATTCGGGAAAAAGAATTAAGAAAAAAAAATTGATCCTTGGGTTGATACAAATGTGTTTTCAGGTGGTCCTAGATGTTGGATGTGGAACAGGTATTCTCTCCATGTTTGCTGCCAGAGCTGGAGCAAGTCAGGTGATCGCTGTAGACCAATCAGAGATCATCTACAAAGCCATGGATATTGTCAGGTATTATCTGTGAACATTTCTTTTTGCCATCCAAAACTTTTAGCTCATCCCTTTTGTTCAGTAATCAAACACTATTACTTTCTTTGTTAAAAATGTGCCAAAAATCAGAACAAGGTTGTTTTTTTCTCTGTTCTTTCAGAGAAAATAATCTCAATCATGTCATAAAGCTGATAAAAGGTCGGGTGGAGGACATTCAACTACCAGTTGAGAAGGTCGATGTAATCATCTCAGAGTGGATGGTGAGTTGATGTACATTTATTACCGAAATAACAAGTAAAAAATCCTGGGTCCCAGCCATGCCCCAAAATAGCCCGGTAGCTGCAGGTTGTTTCACTAGGCCACATAGATGCCTAAAAGTGCAGAAAAACAGCCTGTATACTATGCTGAGAGGCCACTTTTTCAAAATGGGAACGTAGCATTTAAGTAGTAGTAGGGTACCCAGCAGAATCATGAGTGATGAAGTTACTTGAAAGTTTTGATCTCTTTTTGTGTGTAGTCATAGACCATAGTAATGAAAACAAATGTTGTTTTATCAAGGAGGTCCCTTTTTGACCTCCTTGGTTGGTAATATAAAACATCTGATATCTTGTTGCTGCACTTAGGAAGTGGTGCATCTGTGCTTACTTATGTGTTTGTGTTTTGCCAGGGTTATTTCCTGCTGTTTGAGTCTATGTTAGACACAGTTCTGTATGCTCGGGACCGATGGCTGGCTCCTGGTGGCTCAGGTAAACACTTTTATCTTATTGTGTTTCAAATCAAAGCAGAATACTTCTGTAGAAATAGGACTTGATGATGACAGTCAAGTAGGGTACATTTTGTTGAATTTTGAAATGAGATGTGATATTCTTTAACAATATCACTATTTGTTTTTCATCACTTGGTCAAAAGGATGAAATGGAGACTGCTGTTGATGAAGTGATGTTGTGTGTTCATATTTATTTGACCACTATCTCAGTAGAGTGGAAGTAAGTAAGATGGTGTCACTACAAAGGTTATGATCAGAAGGGACAGGAAGTACAATTCAGAGATGATAGGATTAGCGGTACTTGTTAGGCAGACATGACAGACAGTCTAGGTCATGAGGTCAATGGAAGTGCCTCTTATTCCACAAGGTGGTAATGTTTGGGGTCTGCCGGTCTGTGTTTATACACACTTGATATTTATCAATTTCTATTCTATCCCGGTGCAGTTTACCCTGACAGATGTACGATCAGTCTGATTGCGATTGGCGACACAAAAATGCACAGCAACCGAGTTGCCTTCTGGGACGACGTCTATGGCTTCAAGATGACCTGTATGAGGTCAGATGTCACCAAGGAGGGGTCAGTTGAGGAAATTGACCCAGAAACTGTGATGTCGGAGCCTTCTCTCATCAAGGTATACAACTATCTACAATTCGACTTCTGAAAAACGAAATGATATAAAATCTTTAAAAAAGATATCTCTAGACCGATTTAACATTGAACAAACTATAATTGTAACATTAAGATCCTGTACAATTTATATTTAAATTGGTGCAAATATCATCCTACTGGGTAGAGTGCTTGCATTACATTCAGAATTCATAGGTTCAAACCCCTTATAAGCCATTTTTCACATTGAGACTTTGATTGAGTACTTCCTTTAGAAGGAGTTTTATACAACTATGTATATCTAACAATATCATAATTTCCTAACAGATGGTTGACTGCTGTTCAGTGTCGGTAGCTGAGTTGGATTTTACAGCAGACTTCAGTTTAAAGGCAACAAGAGATGGGACATGCACGGTAGGTACAAATGGTCAATTCAATGACAATGAAAATTTTTCCATACTAGGCAAACATGTAATCAAGTCAGACACAAAATTTGGCATTTGACAGAATAAGGAAAATTAGAAAGTATATTTTTCACAAATTAAATTACAATATACTGGGTTTCCAGAAATCTAAATTAATCTGTTATACGAGCATAACTTAATTGTAGGAAGTGTCTATTTGTGAGATCTACTTGCTATCGTACCAGAGCAATGTATTCAGCTATGTAACTTACATCATTTTCACTTTCTTTTTGCACAGGGTATTGGTGGCTACTTTGATATCGTGTTTGAGAAGGACTGCACAAATAAAGTAAGGCAGCACTTTAATAAAATAATGATAAATAAACCTTAAAGTTATTAAAATAAAATGTGTTCATAAAAATAATTATATAAGCTCACATGAATGGATGACAGCAAAAGAATGACCAACTGCACTTTCTTACCCTTTTTTATAATTTTTATAATCTCTAGTGCTAGATTTTTTATATATTTTTAAAACCAAAATCTAGTGGATTTACAGTAACTGTTTTTCCCTATTACAGGTATACTTCTCCACTGCACCTAACTGCATGAAAACACACTGGAAACAAACTCTGTTTCTACTGGAGAAACCAGTGGACATGAAACAAGGTAACTTCTTTCTTTGAGCTAGTTCCCCTTTTTGGTGGTTTATCTGACCTTATTTACTACATTAGGCATAAAATTGAAGTTACATTAGGCCATGTTGATTCAATTATATCCAATCACCAGACATTTACTTCTGAAAGAGACAAAACAAACAGACAGAAAATGAGCTAATGCACTAATGCCATAGAATCTCAAAGTAATTAACTTTGAGATTCTATGGCAATAGTGCATAGTCCACAAAAAAGGTGTAAAAGACCAAAACTGAAGAATATATTGTACCACACTCTGTTTGTTTGTTTGTTGGTATTTGTTCAACCTTCCTGACTGCTTAGATTTCTTCATGAAGGCAACTTTTTTCCAAACTTATCTTATTTTAGCATGCTCAATGCAAAAAGTTGTCAGATGTATGCATACACATTCCACAATGGTAATTTGTTATAGATTATGTTATTGCAGTTTTCTTATCTATGTATCTTGCATATTTGTTAGCCATATCATTCACTTAGTATGACTGTCATGACTGTATGATTCATGATTAAAAGAATCAATATGAATTTTTTATATTTCATATTTCTTTTTATATTACAGGAGACCTTCTGAGTGGAAAAATCTCTGTTAAAAAGAACAAGAAAGACCCAAGAGCTCTTGTTATCAGAATAGAAATAGCAAACGCTGGTCAAGTGTTAGATTTCCAGTTGCAATAACCCTTTTCATCTTAATTTCTTATGAGATAGTAGCATATAGTTAACTTGCCCTATCAATAAGATAATGTTTTCAATTATTTTCACAATTATTCTATTTTATTCAGACATGTTCTGCTATGGTTCCATTTGCATCTGTGCCAAAAGTATGTCCTGGTGCACTGCCGGATACTGGGGGGTACCTCTTGGTGTTTTCAAGTTCATGTGTACGTTATAACATCTATTTGTCCCAGGTCCCTGGTTGATTTTAACTGCGAGTTAAAAAATCCAGGGCCCAGCCATGTCCTAGAATTGCTAGGCAGCTTCAGGGTGTCCCATGGGGTCATGCTAGAAAGTGCAGAAAAACAGCCACATGAGGGGCCACTTGTTCCCAATGGGACCATACGACATATAACACTACAAAGTGCCAATGAAGAACATTAGTTTTAATGCTAAATGATGTCAAGAAAGTTAAAAGTGGATTCCACTGGAGTTTGTGCCGATGTGGTATAGTGTAAAATAAGAAAGCTATTAAAGTAGCAGTAATTCAAATTATTGTGACTTCTATTGATATTATGATAGAAATTCGTACTAACCAGCATTACTTCTGTAATTTGTCAGGTAATAAAAAAAAAAGAATGAGAAGAAAATCAATTACCGTAGTTGGCGATTTCTCTGTGTGATGGTTCTTACTTACGCTTCGTCTTAAGCGTTACGTTTCATATATGACATTTGTTTTTTACTTTAACCATGCCTTACTCGACAGGCGTACTACTTTCGACACTATAGTGTTATACTAAATCTGTCACCTCTGACCTATGATCGGTCGTTGACCCCAAGTTTGCCAGCTGTCGGCATGTCTTGATATGGTAGTGTTCACAACAAAATTCTTGGGCGTTGGAAACGCTGCGTCACGTCTGTGTAGTTCTATGTCGATGTTGGACAACAGTCTGTGTTTGAAGTAACGTTTATGGGTACGTTCTACTGCTGAATAGGTAGGTATTCATTTTGTTTTCTGTCGGCAAGGGTAATGTGTCGCTGCTGGCGACTTATCATATGCACGTACGTACGTTTGCTGACCTATATTCTATGAGGGACGGGAACATGCATATGTCTCTTTATCTACTCAACCGTCCTATTTGTATATATATGATGGGGAGTGGAGGTGCCAATCGTTTGTAACATTATCTCATTGAACGTGCTATATAGCGCTATGTAGGCCAATCTGGAATCTCCAAGCAGATGTAACGTTCGGCGTTGTGTTTTGAAGCTGGATACGTCTTCCTACTGGCATGACTTGTTCGCTTTCGAAGTTTGCAAAGAGGAAAAACAAGTGCTTTTAAAAAAGCTGGCATTTTGCCAATGTTTGCGTGTGTGAACGTTTTTTTCTAGTTATTAGAATGTCATATAAATAGAACAGAGTAACTAAACCTGATATTGGCGCATGGAGAGATTCACATATGTGCCTGAATCTAGATCTAGACGCCACCTGTTAAAATTTGCGTGAACTGCAGCAAATTTCACTACACTGCCTGTTTTTGAGTGAGCTCTGTTGCGGGGCACTTTTAATTTTTTTTTTTAATTTTTATTTCTATTCGGCAAAAAAACGAAGCGGCGAATCCGTTAACCAAAGAAATAAATTGGTGTGGCCAAATGGATGTAAAAATTAGTATTTTAATGGATGTAAAAAATAAAAAAAATAAAAATCTACCTCCCCGGATTCGAACCGGGTGCATTGGTTTAGAATGCGTAAACTTTAACCACTGCGCCAGTGCGAACATGTTGGAAAAATGCCTGTTTTAACAGGTTTAGAAATGTTTGGCATGGATTGAACAGGTCCGTTCATCTCAACATCACAACGGCGACTATTCTGGCCTCAGAGCATTTTGCCGCTAAGGCGGCAAAATGCAAAAACACACCCATCCCCCAAAAGGGCGAACTTAGTAACGTCTGCTTGGAGATTAGATCTGCTGTAGGATCCTATAGCGCTTCTTGAGTTCTGCTTTCAAAGGGGGGCTTTAATATTCCTGTATTCAATAATACAAAATGTATGTAATGCAAATCAACAATGAAAGGATTGAAACAAAATAAGAATAAAGCATATCACGTTAAGATCCCAGACGTTTTGCAGTAGAATACTTTTTACAACATTTTTGTTCCATTTTAGATATGTTGACTGTCACTAAAGGGGCAGAAAAACTTTTCCCGCTACCGCAAAATTAAATCCCAGCGAACTTAAATGCATTTCTTACAGTAAAAGATGCCTCGCCGGAAACCAGTGCCATCCCTCAGGTCGATGTGTCTGACGTTCTTCCGGGACTTCGACAGACTTGCAGCCGCCAGTCAACAGCAGGGAGTAACGGTCAACAGGCTGATTCGGAGACTGCGTGAGTTGTAAAAAAGCTATTGAACAGAATTTACATAATATTTGCAATGATAGTCCATTAAAGATATATTGTACTACCTGAGCGATCAAGACATGGAAAGAAATCACTGTTTTTGGTCATTTGGTCATTCTACGTTATGAGTTGAATCTACCTAGTAATTACACTGAACAGGCATACAACGACCGCTGTCATGACGTCAGCAATTGGTTGACGTGCCAGGAATTTTACAACACCCAATATGGCCTCCTTTATACTACTTACAGAGTAGTCCTGTTCATTGTTTAGTACTCTGACATTGTCCTGGCACGTTTGACAAATAGCTGACGTCACGTATCCGCAAGATCACTATAACTCTTGCGAGTCTACATTCTGAAATGATTGGTCATCAGTATTGGTCCTGAAGAAGGTGACGTTTGTCGTTGAAAATTTGATATCTGTATAAATCCTTGTCTTTGAATACTTTTACAGCACTATCCATTGTGGAAGACCTTCTCCAAACTGTCCCTATGTCTCCTGTTGAGGCCCTGCAGTTCTTACACCCCTACCTGAAGAAGTTTAACATCTTCGTCTCCGAGGAGGACCTCAATGAGAGCCTTATAGACCAATATACGACATGTCTGAAGACATCAAAGGTAACTAATTGTATTTAATCTCCAAGCAGATGAAGAAAGACAAAATCTTAGTTCCTGATGCCCAAGAGCCTTGTGTACTGTGTTTTGTAATTACATGTAGTTTGCGGTCGCTACTCTGCCAATACCAGGAAGGGACTGTTGGAAGTGGACTAAAACCCAACAAGACTGGACCTTATGAGGCTAGGTTTGCATTGGTCCATGGATTCTGTCTTGGCCGACAAAATATTTTTGTTTATGATAGATCTGCTTGGAGATTAAAGGTATATACTTAAAACTTAGCATGTATCCGTACATTCTATATAAAACAAAGATGACCGAATAACCTATTTTCTGGTCATGTCCACCTGTTTTCAAGAATTTGACCCACTTGCATGTCGCGCACAGAGCGTGTGACATCATAAGTAGGTCAAAGGTTGCTGGAAGCCTATATCCCTCCCCGTCCCAGTTAAAAGGTATACATGTACATGTATTATATGTCTGCAGATGATTATATGACCAAAAATTTTAACAAACCACTTCCGTTTTTTGTTTCATAATTGACAATTAAAAATATTGCTTTCTCTTGAATATAGATATTGATGACACTCATCATTTTCATTGATACATGTGACAGTTACTTGAATTCTCTATGTTTTCAGTTGGCTTTCTGAGACCTTACATGAAAAGAAATTAAAGTTTTGCGTTTATTCGAAGGGTCTTCGACAAGTAGGCATCAAAGTAAGCGGAGATGTCTTGATGGGGCAAAGGTTCATAGGAGCGGTCCTGAGATCCACCACCAAACTCGTACAACTCAATGTATCAGACAGCCCGTTTAATGATGACCTCATGGAAGCTCTGGCAATAAGGTAAGTTCCTATCTTTACCTTCGAGAAGGGGGGGGGGGAACTCCTGACGGAGTATTGTACTTAGTCATGTTCTGCATGGTGTTCTTCCTATCATTACCTTCGAGAAGGAGGGTTTGTTTGTCTGTTTGAACCTTTATTTATTCATCAAAGCTCTGATCAGCATGCAGGCCACTTTTCATTGAGGTCATGGGGGAAGAGGCAAGGGTCAGACAAAGTACATAACAGAGATACAGTTTACATCGTCACTTCCTGATTATATAGGTATTGCAGTTGGTCATGTTCAGGTGTTCGCAGCTATATCTCATTATACCTTTGCTGCATTTGTACTTAGTTTTGCATGTCTTTTTTCTGTATGTGCGAGATGATGCGCATTGTTTTGCATTGTAGTATTTCAGAAATCACCCATATTTCTGTGAAACTGTAGAACAAGTTAACAATGTCGTTGGCTTGTTTTCCTTTTTGTTTCTTTTTTCCCCATCACTCTTTTGTTTTCTTTTCACATCTTTGAATTTTCTCTGACCAACCTTCACAATTGTAGGTACAATCCAGGTAAATGATTTCTAAAGGCGATTCAATTTCTACAAGTGGATAGAATAGGACGTTTTGAGTGACACCTATCTCTTCGTTGTCACTGGAATAAACTGGCAGGACAAGTCTGTACTCTGCTTTATCGCCAGGGTAACCTATCAACTGACGATGGTTTCAAATTGCCATATGTTCAAAATATGAAAGCACGTCTGTCTACTTTTTTGTATAATCTCCAAATACCAAGTTTTTAGCTGCAGATACCGGTTCAACGGATGGAGATTACCCTGAGGATAAAAGGTAACCAGCATTAACTGGAAAGCCAGTGACGCCGAAGAAGAGTGAAGGACGTCATTTGAAACGTTAGGAAGTCATTTTCCTATCTTTATCCAGTTCAGTTGTAGAGATTGTGTGGTTTCCAAATACACTCAGTTCATGTTATTTCGCTCCAGCTGCCCATCGCTACAAGATCTGAACATCAGCAAGTGTAAACACGTAACCAACGTTGGGCTCATCACCCTGTACTGCCCTGGGGACGAGATGAACTCTGGCTGCAGAAACCTGACCAATCTCAATGTGTCTTCCACAAGTCTCACGTGTGACGGCGTCCTCTTCGCGCTACAAGGTTGGCCAAACCTGCTCAAACTGGATGCAGACATGCTGGATTTTCCTCCTGAGGGTGTTGCTATACCTTCAGGAAAGTACAAACTTAAGACGATAAATTTTCCTGTACGTTACGAGTCGCTCGAGCAAGTTCACCATCTCTTTCCCAACCTGAGGAGCATGGATCTGAGCAATTATGGTGTACATTATGATGAAGCGCCCCCTGTTGGAGCACTGGGTCAACTGCAGTTCTTAGAAGAACTGAGCATAGACGCAGAGAACTTTCCACCTCACGGGATTGATATATTCAAATCACTTGGGAGTAGAATCAAGATACTTGAACTGTACGGCTACCGCGGCGTGGATTTAGCCGAGGTTGCCATGACGTTCCCTAATTTGGTCAGGCTGGTTTTGTTTGGCTGTCACTTTGTGAACAGCGGCCGAAAATACCCGAGCAAAGCCGAACTGCCGAAGCTTCGAGCTTTCATGTTCTTTCGCCTCGGTCCGTACCAGTCAGTCGAGGAGAGCTTTCCCGCGGAAGATTTCTGCAACCTCCTGGCGACTTGCAAGGAAATTGAGTTCCTTGAGCTGACAAGTATTCAAGTGTGGACTCCCGAGGTGATTGACACTTTGTCGAACGCACTGCTGATTTGTTTGTTGAACAGGGACGTATTTCAACATTTGCGTGAACTGCAGCTGTGGTACTGTCATAGGTTTACCACCCGGGGAATCCTACCTTTAGTTAATCGTAGTGATAGTGGTCTGAAGAAACTTGGGCTGCATCATTGCGACGGTCTGTCAGAGGACGATCTGCAAGAAATCGAAGAGATCATCCACAGAAATAACCTGGACCTTACGCTTAGATACTGAGTTCTTTTTCGCCCTATCACATTGATTTAAATTCTGGAGACAACAAATGAACAAATGACAACTGCACTTACGCCAGATTATACCAGACGTTCCAAACATGGCCCAAAGCCTGTTTTGAATGAAATAGCCTTTACCCTTACATGTAATTTCCAGCTACTAAAATGGCAACATTTCCGGTGACAAAGGCTTTTTACACTCATTTTGAAAAGGGTACTTGTTGGCATGAAAATGCACCTTCTGCTCATGCCTCTATTTGTGACCTAATACTTTGATAGATATGTCAATTAATTTTATCCATGTCTCTCTCTCTCTCTCTCTCTCTCTCTGTCTCTCTCTCTCTCTCTCTCTATATATATATATCTATATATATATATATCTATATCTATATCTATATACATATATATATATATATATATATATATATATATATATATATATATATATATATCTGAAGGGTCAAGGGTCAGATCCAAGATGGCCGCATCCTTGGATCCTGCTGCACATGGGATGTGTATCCATCTTAATCTTCTGTGTGGAGGGTCTCTTGTAGGCCAATTTTAGTGTTATTGGAAGTAGATGACAGGGTTTAATGTGTCCTTATGTTCATTTTTTGTTTTGTTTACATAGTTAGACCGCATGACATGCCAATATCCAACAGCCTTTCTGCCCCCCTCCCACTCTTGTTTATATATATTTTTATTGACTTTTTCTTCAATTACTTTGGCCCATCAACATTTCCATTACCCACTTTAGCAGTTTTCCGTCCCTCTTCGATAAGGGACAGGATCTGGCAGCCCTCGACCCCTCCCCCTACTCAGGGTTAGCGAGTTGGCCAGACAGGGGTCATCAGCTGAAGTGGAAGCAGCCTGTCTAAGGGATGAGCTCCCCGATACAAAGCTCCTACCTGACCTGGGGTAGCTTCATTGCGGCAGCTGGCAATAAACTGACAGACTGGTGTGATGGATGATGTGATACTGATAGCCCAGTTAGTGCGGTTACAGGTTGGCGTCAGGAAGGATATCCGGCCGTAAAAAACCCTATCCAAACCGAAATGGAAAGTTCTTCATACAGATAAAGGCACAGGCAGTGCTGGTAGCAGTCACCGACGAGCAGCCGGTATTGTCGCGGGCCTCGCTGACTTGCGGGTGCGGAAGGTAGGGTCCGGCCATCGAGGCAAACCATGGAGTTGAAGCCCAGAGCTGGACTCACTGGACGGACCAGCAGCATGGAAGCACAGTGTGAAGACTATTCCGACTGCTGCCTACCCCTGTTTTGACAGGGATCCCAGCAGCAGTATAATCAAAAATGGATACGACGATATCTATATCTATGGCAGATGTACTGTAAATATGCACTATGAGCTTCCTGTATATAAAGCAGAAGCACTTGTAGAACGTGATAATTTATTGCAAGAACCAAGAAAGTGATTTTAAAAACAATATCCGTCAAGACACAAGCACCATGAATTGCTTTGGAGAAAAACGATGATGTATGATTTCTTGATACCATAAGTATGTTGTAATTAGCAACAACAATTTATAACAGCAATTTTTACTTCGTTACCACATATAGAATCAATATGGAGATAATAACAACCCTTATCATAAGCAACAACGTTGTATAGAAATGTGATTGTAAAAATTTGTGGCACGATTTTGCACTGTCACTGAAACTAAGGAAAATCCTTATGTTCAAGTAAAAACTTTGTCCACCTTCGACCAAGGTTGATGAAAGCTCCTTGCTGCGACGTAGTTGAGAAGCTAAAAAAAAATGAACAGCTCTTATATCGATCCCAATAACAATAGAAACAACTGGCAACAACACAACACATGCGTACACTGTTGCATCATACAGAAACATATCAGGTAAAATGTATACCACTGCTAGAGCACACTTGCACATACTGTAAATGCAGAAATGTTCGCGGTGGATTATTTTTCGCGGTTTTCGCAGTGACCACTTCACCGCGAACTTAAAACCACCGCGAATATTTTTCTATTATGGTATTAGACTGCAGTCTATGGTGTTACCGCGAAATTAAATCCACCGCGAAAAGTCCGTTCTCCCGCTACCGCGAAATTAAATCCCCACGAACTTAAATGCATTTACAGTATTATGCTACTGTCGACATGTCACACAAGCAGCCCAAAAATCGATCAGCCGACGAGTTTCTGTGATCTACCCGACATTTTTATCTGCCCTGTGTTCTCTTGGTTATTGTGCGATTTTTTTTACGGACTGGCCGATGCTTGTAGGTCCCTGGCCATTATTGTATATGTGGGTTAATCCATAGCCGTTGCTTTAAAAACAGGGTATCGAGGAATGTCATGACCAAAGACTACAATGATATGAAAATATTGTAATTTGAAACCACCGTCACTTGTTCGATATTCCTAAATACCCTACCTATAAAAATGGCCAAAAAACGGATATAGATTACCCCACGGAAAAAGGTTAACTAGCGTTAGGTTTTCAGGTAAAATATATACTCTAGTGATTTTTAAATTCGGCGTCAAACAAATAGAATGAAGCGACTGAACGACAGGAACTTAAGACAGACGAACGCCTGCTACATCAATATTAAAAACAAACAGTTGTCAAGATAACTCATCTATCTTAGTATGATTGATATGTTTTTACCCTCGTCCTGCGCACATCATAGTATACAAAACATATCACAATCAATATATCAATATCTTGCGGCGTAAGCAATGTTTCTGTTGGATATAGTAAGCATAACATTTGACCGAGACAAATAAAGTGCCATGTTTACTGAAGACTATGAGAACAAACATATTGAAAGGTCGGTGTGTAATATATAAATATAGCAGTATTTTTGTTCCTACAGCTCCAGACGTAGATAGAACATCAAAAAGAACATATTATATACAAAACGTCATGTCTGTCTGGTGCTGAAACGATGACTAACCCATACTGCGCAAAAAAATACCAAATTTCAGGACACTCGTGAAACATGTACTTTATACTTTCATGAAATATAATTGATGCACAGGCCAGTGTAAAGGTCAAATATCGACATTCGTTGGCAAAAAAACATGAAAGAATTATACACCAGACGCACATCATTGTTTACTACCAAACAAGACAGACCTAGCAGGGCACACGACACACAGGACATGTAAATAATACTAGGAAAAAAGAAATAATGTGTTTCCAAGTACTTGAATGACCCTAGCAAAAACCTACCGACCCATCCCCCATCCATTTTGGGTCGAACACTGGCAAGTTGAAATATTTTCTAAATGATATCTGAGTTTATTTGTTTGAATCTTTATACATCCATTAGAAACTCAAATCGGCCTGCAGGCCGCTTTTCATTGAGGTCATGAGGGAGGTAAGGGTCAGATAAAATATAACAGAGATATAGATAACATCGAGTCCTAAAAAATCTATCAGCATATATCAATACACAATACGCGGTACAAAATAAGTAACGTTAGTTCACCTTCCATCCGTGGGGTAGCCTTTATCCGTTTTTTTTTTAAATAGGGTATTTAGGAATATCAAGTAGACGGACGGTACAATACTAGTATTTTGAAAATAACTGCAATAGGTTGAAAATATTGCAGTTTGAAACCACTGTCTGTTGACTTGACATATTGCAATACCCTGTTTTTAAATCAACGAATATATGTTACCCCGCGGATAAAGGCAAACTGGCGTTAGATGAGTGATGAAAAAGGTTGTAGAATCATTTTCAAATATATTCCCAAAATTTCTGTTGCAACTATAGAAAAGGTGATACAAACATCGAACGTAGGTCCCATTTATGTTGTCACCCTGCGTAATAGTATAATATATAGTTGAAATATGACGTTGGAAATACCAGTGTCCTGATGCAAGTTTCTGTATTTGCTGCATAATTTTTCCAATTTTTTTTAAAATCATTACTTACAATCATATTTTTGAGACCATAATCAAAAACACAACATTTTTCCATTAATGCCTCAACAAGACCTGGCCACGTTTTTCTGGTGCGTCATATCCTGATAGTAATACCTGATAAAAGGGGGGAACAGTGGTGTGAACCAATGGGAAGAGTCGTTTCATAGCAAGTTGTGTTGGACAGGTTAGCACATTTCGTCAGAGTCAGACCGTTAACGGCCAGTGGGCTGTATGCAACTACTACTGTTGTGGAGAACTGAATGTGATTTGGCGACAAAAACTCGACAGAACAGTACAGAGTCTGGTTTGCCGGTATTTTCCGAGATACAGCAGGTGGTAAGAAATGTTATCACGCTCTATAGCTATGTATATACAGTAACATGTTCGCCATTCTGAGCATTTTTTAGATACCGATCTATGTTTCTGATACTTAATGATTCCTTTACACGCGGTGTCAGTACGTTAAGCGTTATTGTCTTATTTTCATGTGAATATATATATATATATATATATATACGGTAAAATTTTATTCTTCATTATTCTAAGATAGCGATCCATGTTTTCCCATAGCTTGACCAATTGTTATATGTGTTATAGTGTTCTCTTGTATATGTTGGGTTGTCACTTGTCAAGCTTTCCAATATTGTCATTGTATACAATAGCCATGGCTAGCTGTTATCGTTCGATAGATAGAAGATGAACACTATATTTTGTAGTCAAATGTCAATTGTACATCATTTTAGACAAAAACCTCTGTGACAGAACCTATCAGTTTTCCATTTCCATGTGCTTTACAAAGAAACCGAATGTGCCAATAGTAGAATGCATGCTACTTTGTATACCTACCTACCAGCGGCTGCCTACAAGCGGTGATCGGTAAGTTCTCGGCCTCATACACACGGAAATATTATGCACCACTCAAACTTTAGGGCATAATCATATAGTATAAAGCCCTTTAGCAATATTGTTGTTGTCATTACTCTCCAGTCGACGTCCTTTAGAAAAAGTAAGTGACGAGAAAAAGTATTAAAGGTTGAACAGTGATCAGTACTGTGGGTCGTGTTTCCCATGCCATGCAATCTACGGAAACATTGTCAAAATGCTTGGTAAGGATTCCCTTCGTATTTCAACTGAAAGAAGTGGATGTCTGGCTTTCAGCATCGCAAGTTGACTCACACACCTCAAGTCACAGCTCATCTGTGCATGTTTTTTTCCTCCACAACCATCGTTACTCGGCGTCGCCTGTATTGATCACGATGATTTGAATTTTAGTACACACAAAGGCTTCATTCTTCATTACTATGTCCCGACATTTGAGTTGTACACCTTATTTCTGTGTGAGGCCAAGCCCAAGAACTCATTGATCACCCCTCGTACCAAGGAGCTTTTATAGCTTGTCCCTTGACCTCCCTGTTGTTGGGGAGACAAGGTAGACATGAAGATAGAGAGTTAGGCATGTATCTAGCTTCCACCAGGCCTACTTTTACGGGGGTAGGGAGATCGAAGAATTCGGCAAAAAATCAGGAAACTGGCCAGGAGAGTCAGTCCACAATAAGTTTAGTACATGTATTACCCCTTGCCCGGCCGGCCAATCATTCTCATTCTGATCAAGGACGTTATATCCTGATATAACGTCCTTGTTCTGATAGAAAAACTTCCCTGCCCTGGCAAATTATTCTCCCTATTTTATAGCCAGCGGACGGTCAGTCTGGTAGAGACTAGCTTCTCTATCTCTCGCTGTATACATGTGGTTAGTGTTTCGAGTAGGTTAAGGAACGTCCAGTATTCTGTGATGTTGTCCTTGTCCCGTTATTTGTGTTAGATTTCGTACAACATTAGCAGCTGGACTGTCGATCGATAGTAGACATAGCGTTAACGCTGTCAGTGTTCTCTGAGGAAAGAATTTAAACTTCACATTTGAACTGTTTATCTCTAATGGTAACTAATATTTCTCTAGAAGTTTGCAACATAGCCCTGCTAGCTGTTGTTGGAAGGAAAGTTCCTCTTGATCCTATGCCTAACAGTGTAAGGCTTGAATAGAGTCAGGGATCACCAGGCCTGGTAACCTTACCACCGGGAGCTCGTCGCGATCTCTACGGTGCTGGGAGTGTAACCTGCCCGCCCAGTTCATCACCACACACCGATGATTTTGACGTGGTTGGGTTAGTTTGAATTGAGGTATGGAAATAGCTTGGTACATTTTGTAAATCATCAACGCGGAGGCAGAGAGATACCGGGTTCAACAGATTGCCCCGGCGGGAGAGATCTTCTTTTGTCCCGAAGAGAGCATGGCCGAGCCACGATAGACTGAACACGAGGTTATATCATTGTTCTTGTGCTGGGATTATCACTCGCTGCACCGTGCTTATGTTTAGGAACGAGGCCATACTCAGCGCTAGTGCCTCTCTCTAGAACATACTAGAGGTGGGTACTGGAAGAATGTACTAGTGCAAAACCGTTTTCTTGTTGGACCGATCCAGGAAAAAACGGACCTGAAAAAATCAGTAGACCGGATCTTAGACCGATTCGTAAATGAACGGATTATACCGACATGCGTTCACGTGTTGTGGGGCTTACAGGTCAAATAGAATAACAATAGCGAAGTAGTGGAGAGTTGATTTTCTCTACTGAGTCATCTTTACTGAGTTTCTACCGAAAAACCTGGTCTAAAAGTTGTTTACATGAAAATAGGATTCTGAAACGCCAATGGACGTTGGATACTCCTAAACAGATTCGTTTGTTGTGAAATGGACCATTGTTTTGAGTATTGCCCATTCACAGATAGGTAGGTCCAGGTTCAGGGCCGGACTTTTGGACCGTACATGTACCTGAATTTTCTGTACCGGTACCCACCCCTGATACATACGGTGAATATGTATGCCTTTTTACACAGGCTGGGAAACAAGCAACATGTTGGGGAAAAGGATGTTGCTGTCAGCTTTTGTGATGTTTGTCGCAATACGCGGTATGTACAACTTTTTCATATAGTGAGGGGTATAGGGTATAGTCAAGGGTCATATTCAATATGATATTATCATGTCCTTTTCATATATCTACCTATGTAGGTCAACTTATATACAACTCCATGCAAAACCGAGACAATACCTTACTTTCCTATATTGTATCAGTTCTTAGGGGCATATCTATGATAATCGCAGCAGTCACTTAACTTCTCTTCAGGAGTTTAGCGTAACACTGTTTCAGGTCAAACCGTCAAAGGCAACTAAAAACAAACTTTAACGTTACTGAGTTCAACAGTACTTATAACTTGTTATCCGAAGTTGAAACGCTAGCGATGGTATTTTCGCTGCGCTGTTAGCTCCGTGCGACTGTTGTTGACGGTCTTATAACGGTATATTTTGCACCCCTGTACCCTGGTATGAGTAACATTTGGTATAGATAGGCATAATATAGTTGGTAAAATGATCCAAGTAAAATTTTTGGCATAAAGTACTGTAAAAGGCTTAATTACAGCACTTTTTTTAGGGGAAATTGGTTTTCTTTCGTTCTCCATGCCGTGACCTTTCGGACGTTCACCCCACAGAGCCGACATCTGCACCTGCGTCTAGCCGGCAGGAAGAGTTAATTCAATTAATGGTTCAGCCAATCAGCGAAGAGGAAAGCGAAGGCTAATTAATATTCATAAGCGGGACCACACAATACGTTAACTTGAAGACTCAGGCCGTACAGACTTCTCGCCAGGATTTTTTCAAAGCGTCGGACAGGGGTCCGGGGGCCGCCGAATGTCCCTGGCGGGGTCCAGGGGCAGGGCCACTGTGGGGGGGACCCAGGTGGGCGAAGCCCCCCCGGAAGCTCTTGCATTTTAGGCTATTGAGAAGGCTTCTTTTATCAGTTTTTTTAGGGCCATATCTACGATAATCATAGCAGTCACTTATTTCTCTTCAGCAGTTTGACTTTAAAATATTTCGGGTCAAAGCTTCAAAGACAACTAAAACCTCATAAACAACAAACTTTACTTAGCTCAACAGTATACAAAAATATTGTACGGGTTGCCATCCTTAGTTGAAGCGCTTATTTATAGCGCTAGTATCTTCGCTGCGCCGTTAGCCGCCGTGCGACTTTTGTTGACGGTCTGATATCCCTACGTCGCCGCCTCGCTGATATTCCCACGGACATGTTTCAAAAAAAATACCCAGCAAAAAACGCTGTTCTGCGTCAAATTCTATTCTATAAAACTCAGTGTTACAGTCTAAATATTTTGTAGAAGCACCGCTGTAGGAAAGAAGGTCCAAGCAATGTAAAACATCACGTAGCATGAAGTTCGCTGTCAACTGGCACACAGCACATGACTGTTTGAAACTCTAAGTCTAATCAACAGCCGTGTTTGATTGATAGCCGGCGGTCCTATGATGAATTCGGCGAAAGGTGCGTTAGTTAGAAAATCTGCGTTTAGTTTTGATACGTAATTATAAGTTAGACAGTGGCGAGAATGATTATTTTCTCATCAATATTTCTCTTCAGAATTATTTGAACTTAATTGTACATCTAAACAATTGGCTTACCTGTGCAATGTTTATATGATTATATGATCAGTGTACTGAAATCATGTGTAACGTATGGCTCCTAGTCAATAGATCAGCATTTTCTCTATAGTGACCACCTGTCTATAGTGGCCACATTTCCTAGTGCTGTTGTTGTTTGGCATAAACTTTGAACATTTAAATTGTTAGTAACTTTAAACTGCCAGAGTTTCAGCCCAATAAAACACTCTCAGCGCCAGGGTATGAACAGACTGACCAGACAGACGAAAATAAATCCTCGAACAAGGTTCAATCGTATCTTCCGGGTCTGGCAGGAAGTTGTTAAACTAAAATAAGAATAGGCTCGATGGTTGATTGCATACAAAGTAAAACAGTTTAACAGTTTTACAGCTTGAAGAAAACAAACGCTCCTACAGTACCTGCACCTGCTTGATAATTATTAAATCGTATGCCCTACTTGAATAAAAAAAGTTCCTTGCAATAATAAATGTACCCACATCACAATGAGCTTATACTTTTTTAAAC
Source organism: Branchiostoma floridae (assembly GCF_000003815.2). NCBI lineage: Eukaryota > Metazoa > Chordata > Leptocardii > Amphioxiformes > Branchiostomatidae > Branchiostoma > Branchiostoma floridae. The sequence continues at coordinate 15,458,861 of NC_049997.1, forward strand.
TTACACCTAGTTATCGTACTGAAAATTGTTAATGACATTACATGAAGTCATTCAACAATTTTCAGTCATGATGAAAATTTTCTGAATGGAAGGTGTGATTATTGTCATTTTCTGAAAAATAGAAGCAAGCTCTGTTTTTACCTGGAGTCAATTCACAATACCAGTCCACTTTGGGGGATAATGTACTGTTAAGAGGATGTTCCATTTTTGCGCAGGGGTGATTTGGAACAGTCCAATGTTGCGTGGGAAGGGGTATGGCTGAAATATGCTGTATTTGCTCTTAAGCAAATGTCGGCCTTTCTAGTTAACATATTCATTGTTGCTACTGCTATTCATAATTGCCATTTAATACAAGTTGTCATAGATTGAATTTGTCGTCTTATAAAGATCTATATCACATTGTATGACTATCACTGACGAAAGGTAGTGAATGCTATCTAAAACCCCCTGCCATTTTCAATTTTTTTTCACGCAGTTGCTTGAGTATACCGTTATCTTTTGTATAGTACATAATTATCCAGCATTCTTCGACGTCGTGAGAGTTTGTACACATACTACCTTTAAAGGCCCATTATGTAAGATGTGAAACATTCGGCCAATATAGAAGTACCTAGTATTTCGTTTCTTAGTACACAATAGAATTGCAATATTTAGTTTTTCCAAAAAATACCAATATTTAGTGAGGGTGCTTATAAACAACGATACCATATGCGCGTACAAACATGCTGTGATGTTCAAACCAGTGTGCAGTCTGCTGTTGTCCTTGTTGGGACAGGAGTGTGAGTTTTCAGATGGTTTCAGATACTTATGATTAACAGATCTTGTGCAGCTTGCTTTTGCACATTTTACAAACACAAGAAATACGAAATAATGATGCAAATATGCTTGAAAAGGGGGGTGGGGGTACATGTCATTCACGTAAACATTTTGTTCTCGTTCTCGCGATTTTTTTCCAATGTCGTGGCCAAAAATGTTACATCATGGGCTTTTTGCAGAAACGACCCAGCAGTATCCGCCAGAACCCCCACCACCACCGCCCCCACCACCGCCGCCCCCACCCCTACCTACTGGCTGTGAGTACAAGGGCCAGATTTATCCATTTGGCACGTGGATAGAGGAGCCGGGATGCTTTAAGCAAGGTGTATATTGTGACCTATCGCCGGGTGAAATCCTTACCTTGAACACCTTTGGACTTGGATGTGAGTCGACTCATTTGCTGATAGTTATATATTTTTAAATATATATACCTTAAAAGGTATCCTATCTGGATAAATCGACATTTTGGTCTTCCATTAATATTGATTTCGTATCAGTGAAGTATGTCCCCCAACGACCTCGAGGTCAAGGGGCTAGGTAGATAGGTAGGTAGGAATTGTAACGAACATTGATGGTTGGGCATAAACGTATTCTAAATATGATTTTTTTGGACCATATGGATGACGTTTTGTTACCACTACTGTTATTTTTTTCTATGACAAAATAGAGCACTTTGGTACATACGACTGCAAGGAAACTATGTTTTTTGTGTGCATGATGATGAAAGCTACAACCTCACTTCTGCACATACATGTATCTACTGATTACCTGTGGGTATTAGAAAATGATTTTTTTTAATTAGATGACAACAATTATTTTCTAATAACTAAGTATACAGGTCATGTGGACAGGGGGGACTTTGTGCTTGTACTTGTGATCCCTTCTTGTAAGATTATACAAGTTCAATGTAGTGTTGGTTAAAATGTTACCATCTGATGATAAGAATTCCATTGCACTTCAATAAACTCTATTATCGTGCTTTAGAAGTCTAGCTTTTCGTTAGCTTGGGTGCATACCTTTCAACTCCGATGCTTGTTGTTGTTCATCCATACCTTGAATTCTAATGTCGTAGGTTGTGAATATAATGGACAGTACTATGAAGACGGGGAGACCCTCACCAGACCTGACGGTGTGACCTGTCACTGTGAGGGGAGCAAAACTGTCCATCAGGCTGCTCCGATGATATGCCCAGGTAAGAAGCTTGTTTCTTTCTTTGGCTATTGATAAACAGTGGGGTAAGTGGTCATAAGTGGAAACGCTATACACAACATTTTGTTTAATTCCAGCTTTAGCGCCCAGATACTACGGTAGGTATAGGGGTCTTGGTAGAGTTTAATAGAAAACTTTTTTTGGCAGTTTGGATACTTGATACCACGGTACTCGACGGTGAGTGAAATCTATGTGCATGAAGGTTCATCTATGTCGGTAAATAACATCATGGAAACTAGAGGTCCACGACCGCATCCTTTGGCTAAATGGTTTTAAGCAATACAACCGATTGTTATGTGTGTTTCTCTTTAATCATGCAAATAAGAGTCTAATTTGCATAAATAGAATTATGTGACCATCTCATCCATCCAAACAGAAGTCGACAATTTGTCTTGAAGGCCATAAAAGCTTGTTTATCATTTATGAGGTCATCATTTGCGTAATTCATATTCAACGATGTTAACCTTCACGTCGCTTCCAAATGCCACAAGTATGGAATTCACATTAATTACCATTATGGAATTTTAGCATTTTGTCTTCAGTTATGCAGATTGGGTCTTCATTTGCATAATTTCCCATCTACCAATGTTTTTCTCAGTGACATATGTCACCAGAAATACTGACTAATGATGCAAATATGCTGAAAAAATGTTTTACAATCATGTTATTCACATAAAGGTTTTGTTTATGAGAATATTTTCAATTTCGAGGCCAAAATGTTATATATAATGGGTCTTTTCATACCTTTTGCAGAGACGACCCCAACGACACCACCACCGCCGCCCCCACCACCCCCGCCCCCACCACCACCGCCCCAACCACCGCCGCCCGAACCCGATTACTGTGAGTGGGAAGGGCAAAGGTATCCATTTGACACGACGATGCAAGAGCCGGGCTGTTTTCGGCCAGGTTTAGTTTGTGTCCAAAATAACGACGGATCGGCTGGATTACTTGTCTTGGACAGCTATGGGCATGGATGTAAGTCACGTCATTTAATACTGTTGACTGAATCGCTTATTTGGGAAGCCCATTTTCCAGCACAATTTTCCCGATTACCCGGCTTTGTCGATTATCAAGCGTTAGCTCAAACGAACTTTTACTGGAGCGCTGGGTTGTTCGGGAAATAACACACAAATGACACAAATTGAAGACAAAATGATAGTAATTGTAATCATCAACTATAAATCTCAGGGAAATTCATTTATATCAGTACATTTTACTTGTATCTACAAAATAATCAATGTCTTCTTGTTTTTGACTCCACTCGTCTGGAGAAAGTCTAACAACGAAAATTCTGTATATCTAAAGCTTATGTAGGCAGGGTGTGTTAGTGCTTGTATTTGTGTTCCCTTTCTGCAAGATTATACAAGTCCCATGTCGTATTGGATAAAACGTTCCCATCTGATGATGAGACCTAAGACACAACCTATTCTTCTCGCGTTTTACGATTAGAGCTTGTTCAAGTGGGGCAAAAGCCCTCAAATTGTTGTATATTGTGTTGTGACTTTTAGTGTATCGATCTGGGTTCAAACTCTGAACTCTGGAAATCTGTAACAGTAGACATCGTTCGCACCAAGGTGTTCACTAGCCTGATTGAAAGTTACACTTCTTTGACCAATCTGTACATCAAAGTTAAGCCATGTAGGTGCATGATAAGGACATTGAGGTGCTAGACCCAGTAGCTGTTCTTTCATGCTGAGCAACTTTCTAATGTTAATATCGTCTGCCAAAGGACCGGGTCTTGTAGAGTTGACTATAAGTATGGGAGGAGTAAGAAAGCAGAGAAGAGTGCTCTAACTCAAAGCTTCCGTGCGTTTGTGAATGGCATGTCTGTGTCCTTTGCGTCAAAGTTTCTCATAAGTCTTGTAGTAGACGTTTCTCGTGCAGCATCTAAAAGAATGGCCACAACACCGCCCCCACACTTCTTACACTTTTCGTTGGCTTGAACGAGGGCACACACAAAAAAACGGTAAACACCTATCCACCTATGTCTGTTTATCCATACTTTGGTTTCAAATGTTATAGGTTGTGAGTACGATGGAGAATACTACAAGGACGGGGAGAACGTCACCAGGCCTGATGGTGTCACCTGCTACTGTGTAGGGAGCGAAACTTGGCAGGCTGCTCCGATGATCTGCCCAAGTAAGAAGCTTGTTTCTTCCCTTTGAAAATTGCGCAAGTGATAAACGCTGGGGTAAGTTGCTTAGCACTCAGCACTACTAATGAGGAAGGGAATGGGAGTTAAACGCACATCACTACCACCGGACTAGTCTCCTGCTGTAGTGGCTTGCTCAAATGTGTGGCCCAATGGCTTCAATAATGGAAATGGGCACCACCCCAAACATTTGTTACAGATGTACGGGCAACTTTAACTTTTAATTTTAAGTTGTCACAAATGGAAATACCAGGGAACATTTCGTTTCTTTGCAGTTTTCAAGTGCCCAGATACCACAACAGTTGGTCATGGTAGAGTTTGGTAGAAAACGTTTTGGGGAATTTTGTTACTTCTCTTGTTTCTAGTATCATGTTTTGTATGTTAATTGAGATTCTCTCATGTCCGTTATGTGTATTGGTGTATTTCATGTATAGAACCACAGGATGAATAACTATTAGAAATATCAAGCTACTTGTGGATCCAAATACAGTCAATGTTTCTGTCTGTTTCTGATCCACAGATTGCTCCGCTGATGTTGTGTTCGTCGTTGACGACTCTTCAAGCATCACTTCGAGCAGTGTCGCCAAGAATTACATGAAAGCTTTCCTCCAATGTTTCAATAACCAAGATGTCGGGGTAAGTCTTTAATTATGTTTCCCGATAGAGAAAACAATGTTTGTGCTAGTGTGATCTTCTTCTTCTTTTTTCTTGTTCGTTTTCGTCTATTCTGCCATGGTGATTCAATAGATCAGCAACTATGCAACACTTGTCTAAGTTCATACTTGTTAATGTGGTTCTAACTTTCCGTAGCAATGGTCATATTACGAGAGGAGATCAATAAGTTCTCGGCCTCACCCAGATTCTGGGTTATTGGGTTTGACTTCTATTCCGAAGACAGTGGAAGACAAATGATCCCACCTTTTCTATGATGTGTGTTTTTTGTGATGTTAAAAGGAGAATTGTTTTCTTTAGGTTGGAGTAATTCTTTACCACTGCGTCCCGAGGACGGCCATTCCCCTGGGTACCTACACAGTGAGTGACCCTGCACTACCCGGTCACATCAACAATCTAACCAGGGAAGGAGGATTCAGTCGGACCGGTCTAGCTATCAGCTTCATGACATATACGGTAGGACAGCCATCTCTGTGTCATTATCAACTGTTTGAATGATTGATTTATTTGCAAATCCATGCCCGTAGGCTAATTGCAAGGGTACAGACAGTAAACAGTAACAAGTGTCTATTCTAGACAGCTATCTATATACATGATTCTACATTGTTTACTGGGAGGTTCGACTTCTTCTTTGGAGGCAGTGGGTTCTGTGATTTTAACAGGAATATAGTTTTTGGAGGTCTACTAACTGGTGAAAAGATGGAATTATTGTTTCGATTGTGTCAAAAAGGTTGTTTCTTTCATCCTTATAATGGGGCAGTTACATATAAGGTAAAAGGTAAAGTACATGTATGAAGTTTTACCCATGGCTGGTAATTCGGGCGATGTTGAGAATCAAAGAGGGGCTGAAATTCCAGGAATAGTTGTTCTGTTTCATCAGATTTTGAAACACATTTTTGCAGTGTATAGTTGTCGACAATGTTATCAAGATATCATAGATAGATATATGGATAGAAAGATAAACGTCAATATAAATCTAAATAGCAATAGTAACTAACCCTGTCCTTCCATTTTGGCGCAGATAGGACTGACAATTATCCAAATGGCACTCTTGTGAATCCAATATAATGACTTGAACTACAAACTCTATCAAACGCATGCTTTTTATTACCTTTGTGCTTTACTTGTGTTAGTTTCATGTTTTAGCCATCTGGTCATTTCTTTGATGATTTGTTTGTTTGTTTGTTTGTTTGTTTAGTCCAATTTCCGTGAAGGGGCCAATCGTGTAGCAGTAGTCCTGACGGATGGAACTACTCAAGGCGACGGACAGGAATATGTATGTATAAAAAAATTATCTATTTCTTTTCATGGTTATGTTTTTGTTCTTTACGACGGGGTGGGGTTACATGATAAATATCACATTGACATCGTAATAGCAAAAAAGGAAGAAAGAAATGCAGCCACACACAATTACTTTTGACAATGTTGCCAGTTGTTGCATGTGCTGCAATGTAAACATTATATGCGCATACTATATAATCTACGTCTATCTCAATAGTGACTTAATGATTTTGAGTCATAAAACTTTTTAGCTTTGTATCATCTGATTTACTATGCATTAATGCTAATCTATAACTTGCCTATGAAGTCAATTGTTTTAAGTAATATCTAACAGTTTTAAGTAATATATGTAACAAGAAAGGTATTCTAAAACCAAAAACCATTTGTTCATTCATTCATTCATTTATTCATTCGTCCATCCATCCATCCATCCATCCATCCATCCATCCATCCATCCATCCATCCATCCATCCATCCATCCATCCATCCATCCATTCATCCATTCGTTCATTCACTCATTCCATAGGTAATGGACGACTATGCTGTACAAGCTGACACCGCTAGAGCCGCAGGAATCACAGTGTACAGCGTTGCCATTGGAAACCCACGTTTTGTGGACCTAGCTGCGCTAGTTTCCATTGGTGGCGGCCCCGAAAACGTTTTCAGACCCGCCAACCCCTGCGAGGTTGCAAACCGCATAATACAGGACCTGTGTGGTACAGATATAGGTAAGGTACATACATATGTATACCCTGCTAGTAGGTAGACCTTTTTTACTCACTTTCAAATAATCGTAAGCTTTGGTCCTGAATACTGTAAATGCAGAAATGTTCGCGGTGGATTAATGTTCGCGGATTTCGCGTTGGCCATTCCACCGTGAATTTAAAACCACCGCGAAAATTTTTCCATGGCATTAAGATACCACAGTGCATGGTGCTACCGCGAATTGAAAACCTCCGCGAAAAGTCCCTTTTCTCGCTACCGCGAAATTAAAACCTCCGCGAAATTAAATCCCCGCGAACTTAAATGCATTTACAGTATATCCATATCTAGATAATCATCTTTCTCTCTCTCTCTCTCTCTATATATATATATATTTGATATATATATATGCCAATTTCTCTCTTTGTCTATAGATACTTATTTACGAGGGTGAGTCAGAAAGTAATGCAAGTGGTTTCATAAAAGACTCGTTTTTTGATCGAATGAGTTCAAATTTGGCACAAAGGTAGAGGCATATGTCCTCTTGAGATTAAAATATCTAAATTTGTTGCTCATTATTTTATGAGTGACTGACCAGCTTTCAAGATGACCATACCCTAGGAATCCCGTCAGAAGAAAAGTGAAGTCCAATTAACGTACAATTAAGGATTTCCCTAAACCAATTTTTGCTATTGTAGGAGACCGAGCCTGCACATGTAATAAGCAGCATTTCTCTATAAGCCACATGCTTATTTTCAACTCTGAAATTCGATCAGTTTTTCTTTTTTCGTTGCTGGAGTAGAGTGAGGTATACGCGGTCGTCTGGGTCATGAGATTTGTGGTGTTATGATTAAAAGTTTCTATAGCCTTCTTTCACCATTAACAAAGAGGAATAAAACTTAGCACACTTTTTGGCCTTTAAACAGTTAATAACTGTGTAAAGTTTCGTTTCTTTTGGTTAATGGAAAAGTAGTTTTTTAACCAACAACTCACGAATTCGTGTATCAATCCAACAGCTCTATATCACAAATTACTCCATCCTAGCAACTGTAAATGAGGAACCATTGAGAGTTCAGAAATGAAATTCGGCATGCATCATATAGAGACATTTGATATCATATATGTGTAATTTTAACCTCCTACAGTGATTTTCAGTGGGTCAGATTTAGAGGAATTCATAGTCTGACAAGCTACCAAGGGTGTGTTCATCTTGAAATCAACTCAGTTGCTCATAAAATGATAAAGACCAAATTTAAAAACTTCAATCTCAAGAGGACATATGCCTCTACTTTTGTGCCAAATTTCAACTCAATTGATTTAAAAACGAGTCTGTTATGAAACCACTTGCATCACTTTCTGACTCACCCTCGTATGTCTCTCTGTCTCTCGTAGGGGTGGAGAGTTTTGTAGTCTCTTACAAAACCGGTTTTTATTACTGGACCGGACATAAAAAAATCGGTAGACCGGATGTTGAACAGATCCTATGATCAGGCATTCACAGGTCTTACCGGTCGAAGAAAATAACAACTGCGAAGGAGGGTAGAGTCTATAGTCATTTCTATCAAGTTTTACAGTCAATAGTACAGAGGCAGTTAGCCTTGTAGGATTTTAAAACTCCAGTAGAGTCGAATACAAAAAAAAAATTGTTGTTGCGAAATGGACCATTGTTTTGAGTATCATTTATTCACAAGTTCTCACATACTGAATCAGGCATAGGTTCAGGACTGGACCTGGACCGGATCCTCTGGACCTGGACCGTACCTGCACCTGAATGTTCTGTACCGGTACCCACCCCTAGACTCCATACGTCACCGGAAAATGGTAGAAATTGTCCAAATAGACTGCAATAATACGACAGAGAAGTTAGTCAGCCGTAATGTACTGTTTGCAAGCCACTCCACACCAGGAAGCGACATATGTATCCGTAAACAAGGTTGTAGACACCAGAAAATACACCATATGAGTTCCACGACCCCAAACCTCCGTGAAGTCAACATCTCTCGCTGTTTCAGAATGCAAAACAGAAATGCATTTTAGTTCGCGGTGATTTAATTTCGCGGTAGGAGGAAAAGGGACTTTTCGCGGTGGTTTTAATTTCGCGGTAGCACCATGCACTGCAGTCTCTTACAGCCATGGAAAAATGTTCGCAGTGGTTTTAAGTTCGCGGTGAAGCGGCCACCGCGAAAACCTCAAACAGTAAACCACTGCGAAAGTTTCTGTATTTACAGTACCTTATAATAGAAATCCCCATAGGCGAAAACTGTGTTCTGCTATCTTATCAAAACCTTACAGTTACTCTTTAAAAAACAATACAGTTTTCCTCGTTCGAGGCGAGCTGTTATAAAGTGGAATGTTACGTTTTACACTTGTGATATATTTCTACTAGAAACGACCATACCGCCGACCACACCGACGACGACCACACCCAAACCGACCACACCTGAACCGACCACACCCGAACCGACCACACACCCCGAACCGACTACCCCCTTTTTTGGTTGCGTATACGAAGGGGAACGATATCCTCCGGGAGAAATAATAGACATGGTTCTAGACTGTGGGGGGCACATTACATGGTGTGATCGCGACGGCAACTTAGTAATTGACGACTACTATGGACCCTCGTGTGATACAACAACGCCACCTATCGAAGGTAAAAACTATAGCCTCTACCAAATCCATACGTCGCTGGAAAATGGTAGCAAGTGTCCAAATAGACTGCAATGATACGACAGTGAAGTTAGTTGGACGTACAGTACAGTTTGCAAGCCACTCCACACCAGGAAGCGACATATGTATCCGTAAACAAGATTCTCGGCACCCATAAATACACCATATGAGTTCCACAACCCCATACCTCAGTGAAGTCAACATTTCTCACTGCTTCAGAAGGCAAAACAGAGAATACCAACTTTAATTCTATAGGTTTTTAGTGTCTATCTTAACATGATGATAGAAGCATGCCATTGTATTGAATGAAAGACATATACATTTGTTCTACACTTATGGCTAGGTACGGGTCGTCTAACTAATAGTAAACTGAACTTATATGTAAACTGCACGAAAGTGCGATTTACCAATAATAGTAAATGCCAGGTGCTTTTTGGCAAACACTACCATCCTTACCTGCTATTCTTAAATACCACTTTTCACAGAGAACAGAGTAAGAGTTACACATAGGGAATATAGATAGTATACAAAAGTGTTGTACTAACCTAACCGAATAGAGTTAATTTCTTCTGATAACTGGAATTTCAAGTTTGTCATCTATGATATCTTACTAATAGAAACGACAACAACAGAAACGACAACGCCAACAACTTCAACAACAACTCCAACACCCAATCCTATCGGCTGCGAGTATGGAGGGAAATTCTACCCTGCGGAGTCTTCAATAGTGTGGATACCGGGGTGTACGGGGGGCGACTTATACTGTGACGAAGAGGGAACGATCCTTGTCGGGTACGACTTTGGATACGGATGTAAGTCTGGTCGACTTATGACCACTCATACTACTACTACTACTGCAACTACTGTCAGTCAGTCTACACAGACTGACTGCGCGAAGGAACTTACGACAAGGGAGACTACAGCACTCATAAATGTACAATGCACGTGCATTATGACTTATGACCAATCATAGTTATCAGAGTATGGGTTCCGGCCCGGCACACTTGGCATGGTTAGAAAGGTTGCTTAGTAAGGAATCGAAAGATGAAAACCGCATTCCAATCGGATACATCTGTAAATATTCTTGAGCATACGCGACCTGTTTAGGCGAAACCGCTAGCTACTTTTATCAAACACCGCATGTCACGGCACCTTGTAGGGTGGTGAGTTAATACCGCGATTGTAGCTTAGGGTTCAAGTTCCAGCCCGGCCCAATTGGTATGGTTAGAAAGGTTGCTTAGTAAGGAATCGAAGGATGAAAACCGCAGTCCAATCGGATACATCCTTCTGGAGATATTCTTGAGCATACGCGCCCTGTTTGCACGAAACCGCTAGCTACTTTTTGCAAAGACCGCCTGTCACGGCACCTGGTAGGGTGGTGAGTTAATAGCGCGATTGTAACTTAGGGTTCAAGTTCCGACCCAGCCCAATTGGTATGGTTAGAAAGGTTGCTTAGTAAAGGATCGAAGGATGAAAACCGCAGTCCAATCGGATACATCCTTCTGGAGATATTCTTGAGCATACGCGCCCTGTTTAGGCGCAACCGCTAGCTACTTTTTTCGAAGACCGCCTGTCACGACACCTGGTAGGGTGGTGAGTTAATAGCGCGATTGTAGCTTAGGCATATATATTTGAAATCGTACGATTGTATAAAAAAACAGGTGGGAAAATGTACAACTCATCTGACATTGTATGTATTACTTTTTTTGTCTTCAATGTCCTCCTTGCATTGCTGAACAAGTATCAATTAGCCAGGCATAGTGGACCGATATGTTATTTGAAGAGCTATTTGGCGAACTGTTTGAAAGGACTGCATACAGGAGGATGTATCCTTTTGAACTTCACTGTTCTTGCTGTTTACGTCCTTTGATTTTCAATCGTTGCAGGTTGTTACCACAATGGTCTGTACTACGGTGCAGGACAGGTCTACACTGAAGGCAGTGTGACTTGTTACTGCGAGGGGAGCAGTAGTAACCAAGCTGATCCTATGATCTGCGAAGGTAAAAACTGTTTTGGAAGTAGACCTCTTTGAGATTTTAGGGTAATATATAATTTAGATAAAAAGTTATTGCTAGAAGAAACGACCTTGTATACTGTCAATATGTCACACTGACACTCACATTTAGCTCCACCTGATTATATGGAGATTTTCTTATTTTATTATTCCATATTTTTATTAGTACAGTTTTAATATCTATTCTGTATTTTTTCGTTGTAGTTTATAGTTAACCATTGAAGTGTCACTGTACTTTTTTGTTGTGTTAATTAAGATTGCTGTTGTATTTCCAGACCATGGTACGACCACACCGCCACTACCACCACTGCCGCCGACAACGCTATCTATCTGTGATAGCTTATGGGGAGGCTGGTGTAAGTCTGTTCGACTTATCATTACCAATCATAGTAATCTAAGCATGAATATTCCATATTTGCAAGCCCCTGAACCACTAGCTAAAAAAAAGCGACAGTTGCATTTTAAAATTCTTCGCATTGTAGTTGTGAGGAATTGAAGAAAGAACTAAAACGAAAAGGAAAACGTACAACTTATTCGACAATTTTGGTACAGGTGACAATATTGAGTAAATATTTTTTATGATAAAAAAGAAATTAATCTTTCTTGCAGCCTTCGATAAATCAACTAACTCTGACCAACAATACAGCTAACTAAATTTATGCAATTACCAAGAAGCGAGAGGAAGGCGAATGTACTAGAATAGTCGTATATATGCACATATAAATGTATATGATTGTTACATGTATATGATTGTTACCATGTGACCTGTACTTAGCCCAGTGGGGTAAAATGTGCAATTAAGGTCGTTACTAGTCTGGCATTGTGATTCGAAAATGTTGTTATTTGATGAGGTATTAGAGGACTGTTTCAACGGACGTTTAGGAGAGTTATAATGTACACTTTTGACATTCGATGTTCTTGTTGTTACTCTGTGACTGGAGGGTAACCTCCGTCGACAGAGTATTGTGAACGGTCTATGTCTTGAGTGTTCGCACCTATATCTTTATGTTCCGTTTGCCGCATTCGTATGTGGTTTGGCATGTCTTCTGTACTCAGTTGCGCGATGATGCACGTTGTTTTTTTCGCGGTAGCTGTTGTTATAATCGATGGAATAATTTCAGAAATCACCCCTATATTTTCTGTATTGTTGAACAGGCAATGTGGTTTCGGTGTTTGGTAATCAGCTTATTAAGCAGATAGGGTGGGTTATGTGTTGTTACAGATGTAATTGAACAAATGTTCGTCGTATGATGTGTGATGTAACGACAACAGCTGACGTCGTTGATCAACTGTTAAAGGTGTTTCTGTACTTGTTTACTTTGATATCCATTGTTGCAGGTTGCGAGTACAATGGACAGCTCATCGGACACGGGGAAGGATTCACCAGGCCTGACGGTGTGAGTTGTTACTGTAAGGCCACTATAGGGAATGGCGATGGTGTACCTGTTCCTCTGACCTGCGAAGGTAAAAAATGTATAGTCTCTACCAGACTCCTCTCGTCTCTAGAAAATGGTAGCAAGTGTCCATTGGCAAATAGACTGCATGCAATAATACGACAGTGAAGTCAGTTGGCCGTACAGTACAGTTTGCAAGTCGCTCCACACCAGGAAGCGACATATGTATCCGTAAACAAGGTTGTCGACACTAGAAAATACAGCGTAAGAGTTCCACGACCCCAAACCTCCGTGAAGTCAACATCTTTCAATATTATTCAAATGCAAAACAGAGAATTCCTACTCTAATTCTACAGGGTTTGAGCGTCTATTGTAACTGGGTATATCTTATCTGTATCTGCCGATAAAGGAAATTTGAATATGCATTTTTTGAGAAGTACCCCTTCTGTTCTACCATTTTACCGACTGTGGTATATATATATATCTTTCCAGAAAACACGACCATACCGCCGACATGGCCGCCAACACCGCCACTACCGCCGACAACGCCACCTATCGGCTGTGAGTATGGAGGACAGTTCTACCCACCAGGGACGACAATAGAGGAGGTTCCAGGCTGTATGGGACACGGAGTGCTCTGTGACCAAGACGCCCAGATCCTTGTCTGGGACAACTTTGGATTCGGATGTAAGTCTGTTCGACTTATTACCATTCATACCTATCTGATCATTGCCACATGAACTAAACACAAACCTATTGCAAACACTGAAACATTCTTACAGCAATACATACTTGTATATCTTTAAACTTTAGGACAATAAAGTAGCCATTTGGCTACCAATTCTCTATCGGTTACAATGTTAGGTAGTAGGTGAGAAGGTTAGTAACAAGGATAGGAGCAAAATGTACCACCCAGCGACAGTGTTGCCGCTTGCTTGAATGTTCCTTCTAAAACAATTACCCAAGTTCCCTTGGCATGGTGCAACATTCAAAATGCAAAATGTTATCATTTGATGAGCTCCTACAGAGTCTCTGTTCCATAGCTTGCTGCCATAGTCTGTTTGAGCTAATTGTAGCTGGCTTGGTTAAAAAGCAGTTACTCAAGCAACTGGACATGATTTTGGAAACGGTCAGACGTTTCAGATATTATCCACTATCTTTCGTTACTGTCATTGATGAAAGATACTGTATGCTATCTGAAACGTCTGTGACCGTTTACAAAATCTTGTCCAGTTGCTTGAGTAACTGCTTTTGGCATATCTTACTACCTGGACGTCCAACCTTCATCTACGTGTTGTTTTAGGTAACACATACTTTGGTTTCCAATACCCTAGGCTGTGAGTACAACGGACAGTACTACGAAGACGGACAGGCCCTCACCAGACCTGACGGTGTCACCTGTCACTGTGTGGGGAGCGACAATCACGAACCCGCTCCTATGAGCTGCGAGGGTAAAATTCTTTTATCAAGTGAAAGAACTTTGGCAAGGTTGTAGAAGCTGGTCCAGAGTTTATTTAGTGCGAATGTGTTGATACGGCAGCTGATCTTTCACTACCCGCGAGTAGCTACATGTATAGGTCTAGAGGAAGTCCTGAATTATATGCATGTATACATGTATGTTCTTTAACGAATTTGATGACGTGATTTCATAATCTTTGACAGATACAGAATACAGTCAGAATGTCATTTTACTTTCTTGGGTTTGCGAAGGTTCAATTTTGTTTAATTTTGTCGTCACCATTTTATGACCACCCACTCCCCAAGATGACGCTGCATGTATATCCGTAAACAAGCTTAACATAATATACATCATAAGAGTTCCTCAGTGCAATAAGACAGAATGCTATTGAGTACTTAACCGGTTTATCAAAGGTATTATAAACAGAAATGCCAAGTCTGTCATACAAACGCGGGGGTAACCTATATCTGTCGTTACATGGTAGTCAGGGATACCAAGTCAACGGACGGTCGCCGTAAATGGCAATATTTTCAAACTATTGCAGTTTTGACCCACCATCCAATATTCTTTTTTTTTCACCTTACGGTACATATTTACTGATTTTGCAGCTACTCTGTACAATTTATAGTATGGTCGATTTTTGTTAAATAGGCGAGAATTCATGCGCGTGTGGATGTCACGGCTTAAATGAAAATAAAGATATTTTTCGTAGAGCCAACATGGCCGCCACTCTGTGAGTACGACGGAGAGTTCTACCCCCCAGGAACAACAATACACGAGACACCAGGCTGTATGGGAGGCGGTGTACGTTGCGAAGATAACGGCCAGATCCTTATCTGGGACAACTTTGGATTCGGATGTAAGTCTTTTCGACTTACCACCTTTCTAATCTCCAAGCAGATCTACCGATGACAAGACAATATCCATTGGTCCATTAGGCTCAGGTGGCCACTGGATAATATTTTAGCCCATGGATACTTTCTTACTAAAGCTATCTGCTTTGAGATGATAACTATTCATCTTATCTGAATAAAATACCAGCCTAGACAATCTTATGGCCAGTTAGACCAATTTCAAAACCCTTAACTGTAAAGGAAAATGGAAGTCGTACGACTATATAAGTTTCATTTTAGTAGCTAGGCTTGGTGTTTCGAAACGTTATCATCATTTCCTGCACATTTCGACACAGCTTGTTGCCTGTTTAGACGATTCGTTGTTGGCGTTGCCCCCCCCCCCCCCCAAGTAGTTTTCAACGTTAATGATCCATGCATCCGTTTTGATCTTTGATTTCCATTGTTTTAGGCTGTGAGTACAATGGACAGTACTATGAAGATGGGGAGACCTTCACCAGACCTGACGGTGTGACCTGCTACTGTGAGGGGAGCGACAATGCTGAACCCGCTCCTATGGTCTGCCCACCGCCACCACCGCCACCACCGCCACCACCGCCGCCCCCGACAACATGGCCACCGGAGCCAACTTCAGGCTGTGTTTACGGCGGGCAATTCTACCCTCCAGGAGCGACAATATACGAAACGCCAGGCTGTATGGGTTACGGTGCATTTTGTGGCGATGACGGCCAGATCATTAACTGGGACAACTTTGGATTTGAATGTAAGCCTGTTCGACTTATTACCATTCATCCATATCTGACTACGAAGACCTAACCACCCATGTACACCCATTGCAAAACCATTCTTACAGCAAAATACGATCATCTTTAACCTTTAGGACAATAAAGTAGCCATTTAGATATTTGGCTACCAATTCTCTATCAGTTTCGTGGTTAGGCAATCAATCAAGCAATCAAATGGTTTATTTGTCAGAACGGCAGCAGGATATAGGAGAGAAGGTTAGCAACAAGGAGCAAAATGTACCACCCAGCGATAGTGTTGCCGTCTGCTTGAATATTCCTCCCTGAACAACTATTCAAGTTCCCCTTTAGGCATGGTGTTAGATTCAAATACCAAATGTTCATTGATAAGTTTCTACAGAGTCCCGTTAGGCTTAGGTCACATTTCACAACCAGGTCCCGACCGGGATGTTTTAAAATGCGAAAAATTGAAATGTATCCC
Organism: Branchiostoma floridae; assembly: GCF_000003815.2. Taxonomy (NCBI): domain Eukaryota; kingdom Metazoa; phylum Chordata; class Leptocardii; order Amphioxiformes; family Branchiostomatidae; genus Branchiostoma; species Branchiostoma floridae. The sequence continues at coordinate 15,475,308 of NC_049997.1, forward strand.
TAGAAATATGTACAAATCATGCCCATGAATGCTATGTTGACATTTTGTGTATTTGAAAGTCTTTTATATCATTATTTTTGCTTCCGAAATCTGTCCAGCCGGGCCCCTTTTTCGAAATGTGACCTAAGCCTTACATAGCTTGCTGTCTGTACTGTTTGAACGAATTGTAGCTGGCTTGCATTTTGTCTCAGGACGTACATATCCTAGTGTTGTTGTTGTTTAGCTAACACATACATTGGTTTCCATTATTCTAGGTTGTGAGTACAATGGACAGTACTACAAAGACGGGGAAGGATTCATCAGGTCTGACGGTGTGAGCTGTTACTGTGTGGGGAGTGACAATTACGAACCCGCTCCTATGGTCTGCGAAGGTAAAAACTTATAGTGTCTAGTACCAGACTCCATAGGTCCCTGGATGATATTGTCCAGGGACCTATGGGAACATTGTCCACTTTATAATTTGCCAGATGACGGAACATTGTCCACTTTATAATTTGCCAGATGACGGGGGTGGGGGCATCATTACTACATTAGACTTTAGAGCTGATGGCGTGACCTGTCTCTGAGAGAGTTTCATCGGATGAAACCACGCTTATCTCTCCCGCATGTTCAACCAAACCATAAAACACCAGAGTTCCGTGACTTCATACCTCTGTCATAGTTACTAGTGTCTGTTATAGTATGCAGAATACAATATGCTGTACAGAATGCTAAAAAAATCCCTTTACTATCGTTTGGAACCGGTTTATCGACAAACTTAATTGATCGCAAACTGTTGCAAACTGCAGTTAAGTATCCCATATATGACATATGTATGGGTTCTACAAATGTCAAAACTAATACTGTTTACGTTGCCACCATAGTTGCCACCATGTTTGTGCCGCCTTGTTTGTTTTCCGTCATGCCTTACTTAGCCCGGCTGATAACTTAGCTAATCATGATTCAGAAAAGGAAATCACGACATTAGCCATACCATATCCCTTCCTCCTCCATTTGCTATAGAGCCTACAACACCACCACCTCCACCACCACCTCCACCGCCTCCTCCACCACCGCCGCCGCCACCGCCTCCACCACCACCTCCACCACCTCCTCCACCACCTCCTCCACCACCACCACCGCCTCCACCTCCACCGCCTCCTCCACCACCGCCACCTCCACCGCCTCCACCACCTCCTCCACCACCACCTCCGCCGCCACCTCCACCACCGCCACCTCCTCCACCACCACCACCTCCACCACCGCCACCTCCTCCACCACCACCACCTCCGCCGCCACCACCTCCACCACCTCCTCCACCACCTCCACCACCGCCTCCTCCACCACCTCCTCCTCCCCCGGGAGCGCCTCCTCCACCACCGCCTGCTCTTCCGCCGGGAGCACCGCCTCCACCTCCCGCCCTCCCATGTTTCCACGAGGGACAGGAATATCCTCCAAATACTATTATAGAGGAGGCAAGCTGTACGAGCAGCGGTTTACTCTGTGACCAGTACGGCCAGGTCTTTGAGTTGGACCCCTTTGGCCACGGATGTGAGTTTGGTCGACATTTATATTACCAATCAGATACAATCAAACCTGTGTAAGTAATCATCTCTACATAATGACCAATTTTCCAAATGTGACCACTTTTTGGGGTCCATTGAACTGTTTTTTTTTCATTAACAGAAGCATTAAGTATTCTATCTGTTTGTTGCTGGCATTTTTGAACGAAGAAAAGTCACTGTACACGTTTCAATTCTTATGTTGTTGTTGTTGTTTACAAACATTTATTTCCAATGCTGTAGGCTGCGAACATGATGGACAATGCTACAACGATGGAGACACCCTCGTCAGAGCTGACGGTGTGATGTGTCGTTGTGAGGGCAGCGCTGATGTGACACCCGCCCCTATGGTCTGCGATGGTAGGAGAAATTTGGGCAATGTTATATGAACTTATATCTACCAATGCTACAAATACAGTCAAACCTGTATTACCGGCCACCTCTGCATAGCAGCCACCTGGCCACTGCTGCCACTTTTCGTCGATCCTTTGGATTTTCCCCATTGACCTAAGTAATAGTCTAAGAAATAGTCTATAGCGGCCACCTGTCCAACGCAGCCACGGCCGCACGATTTCCTCTCCTGTAGGTACAGACACACTGTCTATTGAGACCATACATCGGCCGTATGTCACCCTGCACAGAGTTTAAGCGGTAGCAGAAGGTACGCGTGCCTTGAACATTAGAGTTCAAGTCTTTGTCGTCGAATTTACCAACATTCCGCGTGGAAATCTCAATCATTTTCGGTATACTTGACTTTGATAGGGTCAGTTGAATTAGACAATATTACTTGGTTAAAAAGATTAGTGGGTATCATGACGTCATGTAACTTCTTGCTCTTGATCGAGATTTTCTCTATAGTGGCCACTTGGCTATAGTGGCAACCTGTCTACAATCCCTTGAGTGACCGCTATAGACAGGTTTGACTACATATTCTGAACATGCTAGCCGATATAAGTTCCCAGTTGAGATAGATTGGTGCTCACTTATTAAGGCCTCCGTCACATTTCCCATCTAGGGCCTGACCGTGCTGTTTGTTGAAACGAGAAATTGAACCTTAGGCCAATTAATATGTAAATAGCATGCGTTGAATTATTTTTGGCACGTTTTGTGTGCTTGCTGTCATTTATATACTAGTAGTACTTTTCGCTCCCCAAAGCTGTCTCTCAAACACCTTCGTCAGAGCTTCTAACTGGAGTTCTGCTTCTCGCCGCTATATGTAGCCGATGTAGGTGGCGCTTTTGCGGTGAGAAAACAATCCCAAACGTGGCTAAGATTGTATCCCCCTCGTCTATATTCTACCAACCTGATGAAACTATTTTCGGACACATTTCTTGCAGAGCCAACCCCGGCGCCGGGCCCACCGCCGGCACCCCCGCGTTACTGTGAGTACCTGGGACAGTTCTTCCCTCCAAATACAACAATACAGGAGCCAGGCTGCATGAGGAGTGGTGTGTTGTGTGACCATAATGGAGTGCTCTTTCCCGTGGACAGCTTTGGTTACAACTGTAAGTCTGTTCAACTTATAAGGCCACACTGATTTTATTTATGGATGATATCCCATGGAAACCATAAAACTAATGCGGGAGGGCGAATAAAAAAGTCCAGCAAAAATGCTGCTAACTCACAGAACTAAACATCCAATCCATTCTGCCCCACGCTTGGTTTGTCTTATGTAGTAAAACTGTAAGATACAAGCAGCGCCATGGTAATAATTTTTTACTACCATTCTTGTTTAAAGAGGGGAATAGGGGCGCTATATGTGGCCCCATGCCCTGACCATGTGCCCCTTACCCTGGTGAGGAGAAGATGGCAAGCATAAAATTGGGGTTGGCATGGGATGAAATTGGGTCACCTGTGGCCACATCTGTTTTCGAGAACAGGTGGAAACTGCGCGCGCTGATGTTATCCATAATATTAAGTCTGATGACTGCGGAAAAAGCTATTTAATCTTATCATTGTGTATACAAACAGCACCCTGAACCATTTTACCTTTAGTTTATCATTTTATTTCAAAGCTGTCAATCATTCTCTATCTGACTCTCTTTAATTTCCCCTCTCCTCTTCGTCTTTCCCTCTATTACCTCTTGGCCCCCCCTCTCCCTCCTCTCTCTCCCTCTTTCTATCCCTTCTCCCCCTCCCCAGCAGTATGGGCAAGAGGGTGAAGTCTGCTATCTACCTTGTCCATGTTGACTCCAGTAAGCTATTTTTATTGGAGACCCTCACAACAAACACAAAGTTTGTTGCTCTCGACTACTTTCATTCTAACGGATTGTAACCGACAAGCACCTAGGACGTGCACAAGTGGATGTTATGTACAAATCATTTTTGAACCCAAAGGTGCCTTTTTGTTTACATACTTTGGTTTCCAACGCCACAGGTTGCGAGTTAAATGGAGAATTCTTTGAAAACGGGGTTTACACCACCAGACCTGACGGTGTGGAGTGCTACTGTGTGGGGAGCAACACTTCCTTACCTGCGCCTATGGTCTGCAACGGTAATATCAATAAATCAGCTTATTTGTGTCTTTTGGTAAGTGATACTGTAAATGCATTTAAGTTCGCGGGGATTTAATTTCGCGGTAGTGGGAAAAGGGACTTTTCGCGGTGGTTTTAAGTTCGCGGCAGCACCATGTAGTCTTTTACTGACATGGAAAAATGTTCGCGGTGGTTTAAAGTTCGCGATGAAGCGGCCGCCGCGAAAACCGCGAACATTTACCACCGCGAAAGTTTCTGCATCTACAGTAGTAAGATGGGGACAGTTAAGTTGGGGCGTTTTTGCATTTGATATTTTATGCCGGAACCAGGTATTGAGTGGCGAAAGTTTCTGCATTTACAGTAGTAACGTGGGGACAGTGGGGCGTTTTTGTATTTAATATTTTATGCCGGAACAAGGTATTGAGTCATACACTCCCAACGCAAACGGCATAAATATATCCGTAAACAAGTTTGGTGACACCATAAAACAGCTCCTCGACCCCATACCTCTTTTAAGTCATATAATGCAGAATACAGAATACTGTAACCGTTTCTGTTCATACACGTACGCAATATAACATTTTGTAAATGTTCAGACGCTTCAAGTACAGTATCCACTGAGAAAAGGTTATGGATGCCACCTGAAACGTATGACCGTTTAGAGATATATCCATTTGCTTGAGTAACGTTTACCTTGTGTCTCTTATTACCTGGATATATAACCTTTATTAACGTCCATTTATCGGTGTCTAGTGTCTAACAGGCTTATCGAATAATGTGCTAAAAGAGACAAACCATATTATAGACTGAAATGCTAAGATTGACATCAATGGTTACGTTAGTTCCTTTTTATCTTTGGGGTAACCTATATTCGTTGCTTTTGAAAACGGTATTTAGGGCTTTCCATAACCTGTGCCCTGTTTTAAGAACAACGGAGATATGTTACCTCGTGGATAAAGGTAACATAGACCTCGGATAGGACGTTAAATGGAGGTCCCGTGTTTGGGGAGAGCCACACCCCGGGCACGTAAAAGAACCCGCCACTTGTGCGATGGTGCGGTGTGAGCGGATCAAACCATTCCAGCCAAATGGTGTAGGGAATTTTCCCGAGCAGCCCCGTAACCCCTGCTTCGCCCATTGGATCAGTTAGTCCTCACTCATAGTGAGCAATTGAGCTGGTCTAAATCAGGATGTTTCTGACCTGGGGCGAAGAGATGCCGTAACAGTTACAATGTAACCCATAACCTTGAGTGACCTTCAGGTCTTGTTACGTGGTGACCATTTTAACTAAAGAAAAAAGAAAAAAAGGTGAACTTAACCATTATATCTTTTGTAGGAACGGTAGAGCAACACTCACCCGACTGTGAGCACGGAGGGCGATACTATTCCCCAGGGGAAACCATCTACGATAACCACGTCTGTATGGGCAGCAAGGCAACATGCGGGTATGACAACGGCCAAGTGATCAAGCATGAATACTTGGGATACGGATGTAAGTGTATTTGATATGTAACATTCCCATGAATTATTGTTATATCATAATACTATTAGTTATTTTCATTCATGTTACTTTCATTGCTATATTTCATTGCTTTTGAACATTTGTTATTCATCTATGATTTGTTATTGCACTGCATTTGGTTTGTTAGTATACTATCAAATAGTTTCATTTATGTTACTTTAGTTATTTGTTTTGCCTGGTTTACATGTTTACGTTTTGCTCTTGTAGGTTGCCTGCATAATGGAGAGTACTACAAAACCGGGGATACCGTCACCGTAGGCGATGTGATCTGTCGCTGTGTGGGGAGCGAAAATGCAACGCCGGCTCCTATGATCTGCGAAACACCCTAGCCTGTGTGACACCATCTCTGCCTGTCACCAATAGGAGCTTAGGATTCTATATCACTATGGAAATCGGTCCAATAGGAGCTCAGGATTCTATATCACTATGGAAATCGGTCCAATAGGAGCTCAGGATTCTATATCACTATGGAAATCGGTCCAATAGGAGCTCAGGATTCTTTATCACTATAAAATATGTCTAATAGGAGCTCAGGATTCTTTATCACTGTGACAATCAGTCCAATAGGAGCTCAGGATTCTTTATCTCTATTCAAGTTAGTCCAATAGGAGCTCAGGACTCTTTATCGTTATGAAAATCAGTCCAATAGGAGCTCAGGATTCTTTATCACTATAACAATCAGTCCAATAGGAGCTCAGGATTCTTTATCACTATGACAATCAGTCCAATAGGAGCTCAGGATTCTTTATCTCTATTCAAGTTAGTCCAATAGGAGCTCAGGACTCTTTATCGTTATGAAAATCAGTCCAATAGGAGCTCAGGATTCTTTATCACTATGACAATCAGTCCAATAGGAGCTCAGGATTCTTTATCACTATGACAATCAGTCCAATAGGAGCTCAGGATTCTTTATCACTATGACAATCAGTCCAATAGGAGCTCAGGATTCTTTATCTCTATTCAAGTTAGTCCAATAGGAGCTCAGGACTCTTTATCGTTATGAAAATCAGTCCAATAGGAGCTCAGGACTCTTTATCACTATGAAAATCAGTCCAATAGGAGCTCAGGATTCTTTATCACTATGAAAATCAGTCCAATAGGAGCTCAGGATTCTTTATCACTATGAAAATCAGTCCAATAGGAGCTCAGGATTCTTTATCACTATGAAAATCAGTCCAATAGGAGCTCAGGATTCTTTATCACTATGAAAATCAGTCCAATAGGAGCTCAGGATTCTTTATCGCTAATTAAATCATTCCAATAGGAGCTGAAGATTCTTTTTCGCAATGGAAGTCATTCATAAGAAAAAATCACAGTTTGCAAAATGATAGTGTCTAGTTGCAGCGGATTTGTTGATGTGAGCAAAATACTGCATACAATCGATGAGAAATAATTCTTTCGACATCAATTATAATATCCAGTAGTAACGTTGACAATGTTCTTGATTCTAGAACACTGAAAAAGTGTCCCCATGCAGAAATACCCCCATGAAAAACAGTACCCCATGAAAAAGTGTCCTCCAATGCAGAAATGCCTCCATGAAAAAGTGTCCCCCATGAAAACGTCTCGCCCAATGCAGAAATGTGTCCCCCATGGAAAACGTCCTCCAATGTAGAAATGCCCCCATGAAAAAGTGTCCCCCCCCCCATGCAAAAATGCCCATCATGAAATGTGTCCCAACAGGCAGAAATGTCCCCATGAAAAAGTGTCCCCCATGAAAAAGTGTCCCCATGAAAAAGTGTCCCCCATGAAAAAGTGTCCCCCATGAAAAAGTGTCCCCCTACGCAGAAATGCTCACCACGAAATGCCCCCCCCCCTATGCAGAAATGTCCCCCATGAAAAAGTGTCCCCCATGCAGAAATGTCCGCCATGAAATGTGCCCCCCAATGCAAAAAATTCCCCCGTAAAAAGGGCCCCAATGCAAAAATGCCCCCTTCAAAAATGGCCTCCATGCAAAAATGTCCCCCGTGAAAAAGTGTCCCCCAATGCAGAAATGTCCTCCGTGAAAAATGTCCCCATGCAGAAATGTCAACCGTGAAAAAGTGCCCCCTTCCATGCAGAAGTACCCCATGTAGAAATGCACCATTGAAAAACGTCCCCATGCAGAAATATCCCCCATAGAGTATTATTACAAGATGTTTTCTCAAATGCTTTGCCATCACACGTGTTACTCCACTTATAATCATGCCAGTATATATCATGTTGACCTCAGAGTGCATATATGGGGCGAGGTTTGAATTGAATTATAGTAGTTTTTAGAAACAATCATATCATAAATATACAGAATAATTAAGATTGATATCAGCCAAGAAGTAATTGAAACGATGTTATGTACAAGTGTTGTTCCCCGGAGAACACCTGGTAACAATTAAAAGGCGCTTCTCTCCTATATGAATGGTCTGCTCCGTTTATAAATATTGCATTCATCCATCTACTTAATGTACAAGTTCATGAATACATTCCACGATAGGAGTGACGTCATCAAAATATACTTACATTGAGCAAGTGAGCACGATTGTTAGAATTACATCCGAATAATTTACGAGATCATATTATAATGACAGCCGCCCAGTCATGTTCGCTTTTTCGGCTATACATGTAACGTTACATATATTGTATTGAACTTCAGATTTGCAATTCTATTTAAACTAGAGTTCGGCGACCTCATACCTCCATGAAAATTTAAAGCTTTCGTAAATTTCATGCAATTGACTAAGACATTAACATAATGTATGCATGGTGTTGTTAATCATTGACTAACGTTCACATGTTACAATCATAAAATTCCCATTATTACTCATAAAGAGGTTTTGCAATTTTACATAAATTATGCGAATAAGTCCCTCATTACCATATTTGGTATCTGCTTATATTCCACCTATCATAATTAACATGTGTTACATGTATTGAGGTCCAGTTATTGAAAACAATGGAACTGTACAATTTCCTCATTAATTATGTAAATTTAGTCAGCATTTGCATAACATGTATATCATTATGAACATCTTTGCCGCGCTACCTGCATGCCTAAAATGCAGGCAATCCGTCGTTCCTTTCTGCAGTTATCCTCTTTGGAGTGTCTTGACAAAAACGCCCCTGCAGTTCCACAATTGAATGTTAGGGGACTGAAACTTGCCCCACTTTGTCATGACGCTAAAAGCTATCTACCATCCAAATGTCACGACCATATCACGTACGGGACAAGAGATACATTGAAAAAACTGCTATGATAGAATATTCTCATTAATCATGCAAATGTACTCCTGTTTTGCATAATTAGTATTTATCTTGTACAACATTGTCTAAGGTACCTACATACCAAAAATCATGAAAATCCGTTATTCCCTTCTTGAGTTATCCTCGTCAGAAGTTTTTGACAAAAATGCCCCTGCTATCCCAAAACTAGACGCTAGGGGGCCCAAACTTACGTCTTTTCTTCCTGAGCACAAGAGCTATCTAATACTTAAAAATCTTGACCATAGCTTGTTCAGAACACCGAGATAGCAAAACCGGAAGTTGCACTGCAGTACCAAGGTCACACACCAGGGGGCCCAAAATTGACCTTGACCTTCGTCTTCCCAACCCCTACCCACATAACAAATATCATCGTAGTCCATCAAGAGATTCTCAAGTTATGCTGACCACAATATGCGGACACACAGACACACACACACACAGACACACAGACACACTCAAAACTATACCTCCATTTTTTCATGGAGGTAACTATTAATCTCAGAAAGGTTAGGCGATCGAAGCCAGACTGGCATTGCTGCCCACGTACAAAACTGTAACCATTATCACTATCTTCTTGAACTAAAATAGTTTAACTGTAATATACTACACAAAAACTGGACTCACCCAAATTTTCGACTAAGCAGCACCAGTCTTTTGTCAAGGAATGAACAAACCACTGACGTCACGTTATGCAGAAAGAACACGTGACTCAGTGAGCACTGGATCATAAGTTGCAGGAAGTCTATGGCGTCCACCGTCTTTGTCGTTTATCAGTAACACTCTAAACTTCATTCGAATACTTATGAACCCACATAGTAATCAATCATTTCATCGATTCAAGATTCTCCAACGCCATTAAAAAAATCGCTGATATTTTTCAATAATAAGAGCTGTCATAATACCTCAAGTCGACCAACCAGTATTGTGATTTTCAAGATCAAATTCAAGTTTGTTAAGAAATATCCCATTTCCCCCGAAACCATTGTTTGTCTGTTTGAACCTATGTTTATTCATGAAAGCTAAAATCGCTTTTCATTGTGGTTAGTTATGAGGGAAGAGGCAGGGAAGGGTCAGACAAAGTATATACAGTTTACATCATTTGTCAGTTGTAATTGCTACAGTAACTATGTTATTGAAAATCAAATGTGACCTTTGGAAATATGCCAAATATAGAAATGATGTCGACCAAAGTCCGGACCTTGGTCGCCGATTGACAACCTCAGAATCGTTTTTATCGATTATTTTGGCAGGGTAGCTTTGATAATCTAATGGTGGCAGGTCTGTCTACTGGAGATAAATGACCTGCCATAGATCGTTGAGGTTTGCTGTTTTGAAAGGAAAGGATCGGTACATTTCAGCTCCACTGATTATGTATACCATTTTTCTACGCAAATTGGAACCTGTATCCTAAAACACCGCTCAGTTCGTAGCCTTTAACCCGGCTTAACAATTCATGAGAAAGCCGGCCGAATTTGTAGATCGGACAGAGATCGCCAAATTTCAACATCACCCGAACACCGAGAGGTGGGGAAATGTAATTGGAGAATCATTGTCATAAATGTATTTTTAGTCGATCGCCCGAGCCTCGCTCAATGTGACAGGGACGTTTTCAGGCAACAAATACGCACGACCCTCCGTCGATCTTAAAATCGGCCGACCTTCCAGTGATCGCGAAGTCCGCCCGTCAACAATGTGATAGAGGTATAACCAGACTCCATTGGTCATTTAAAAGTCGTAGAAATTAGCCAAATGGACAGATAACGTGCTAGAGGATTTAGCTGGCCGAGGAGTAAAGTTTACTCTACCAGTTAACTTTCTCTGGCATGTTATCTGGCTATTTGGCTGATTTCTCCAGTAACAATTTTTCCAGCGACCTGTGGAGCCTGTTGTACTATTAATATTGGGGGCGCGGGGCGTCACACTAACAAGCTGTACATGTCAGCCAATCATATACAATATGCCTTAGAAAAATAAATGACTTGGAAAAAAAGCAGGACTAAGCGGATTACACCACGGAAAGCAAGCAGGCCTACGAGAGTGGTCGTGGGCGAGATCGGCATAGCTGAAATCCGATGAAAAGGAAATGAGGAGAAGGGTTTGCCGATGCGTGTAGCGTTTTGTTCAATCTAACTGATCACCGCCGCAGGGATATATACCACTCCACTTGTAGACTTGGATTGTATATTATCTCTTCTATCTCAAGACGGTCTGCATGGGGGTCCCGACCACGATTTACGCTGAATTAAGAAGAACCCCCTACGTTTTACGCTAAATCAAGGAAGGCAATTACGCTAAATTTGGCCGCCTCGCTACGCATTACGTTGATAAAATGGTTTTACCTACGAATTACGGGAAATAAGATAGGCTGCCTACGCCTTACGTAAAAGAGCATGCTCTCTCAAGTGTACGTCAGCCATTCCTGTTAAGGAGAAATGGTCCATTACCCCCCCACTCTCCCAAGACCGGAAATGACGCATGGCTATCATCTTTCATTTGCTCTTGCCAAGCTAGAAACTGTAACGAGAGCTACAAGATACTCCGTAAAACAGCCTCTGACACAGCGACGTTCTGTCACACTGATTCTCCTGGACAGAAGCCGAAGAGCCAGTCGAGAAGAAGGTGAGTTAACCTATCCGTCCCTTCTAAAACACAGGACAGTAATGGCAGAATACGTACGTTCATCAGTCTTGAATTGCAACTGGCAAGTTCAAAGAATTCGTAACAATGTGGTCACTACCCCAATAGTGTGCATTTATCGATATGTGAAATAGACGGAAAACATGGTTCTCTTTGGAGCTTACAAAGAACAGAACGTTAACATACCCAACCCTATTTAAACGCAAGACTGTAAAGCAGAATACGTTGAATGGTCCTGAATCACAACTGGCAAGTTTGAAGAATTCGTGACTATGTGCTCACTATCCCACGTCCCCCAATAGTGTGCAATTTATCTGTGAAATAGACAGAAAACATGGTTCTCTTCAGAGCTTACAAAGAACAGTTTTAACGTAAACCTACCCATCCCTTTTAAATTGCAGGACTGTAATTAATGGCAGAATACGTTGATCAGTTCTGAGTGGCAACTGACAAGTTCGAAGAATTCGTGACGGTGTGCACATGGCCCCAATAGTGTGAAATTATCTGTGAAATGGACTGAAAACTTGATTCTCTTAGGTTACGAAGAACAGAATGTAAACCAACCCATCCCTTTTAAAACGCAGGACTGTAATTAATGGCAGAATACGTCGATCAGTTCTGAATCGCAACTGATAAGTGCTAAGAATTCGTGACGGTGTGGTCATGACCCCAACAGTGTGCAATTATCTGTGAAATAGATCGAAAGCATGGTTCTCTTCGGAGCTTACGAAGAACAGAACGTAAACGTAACCATCCCTTTTAAAATGCACGACTATTATAGCAAAATATGTTGATCAGTTCTGAATCGCAACAGGCTAGTTCGAAGAGGGTGTGCTCATGACCCCAATAGTGTGCATTCATCTGTGAAATAGACGGAAAACATGGTTCAAATCCTTTTTGGAGCTTACGAAGAACAGAACGAAAAGCTACCCAACCCTGTGTAAACACAAGACTATAATGGCAGACAACGTTTATCAGTTCTAAATCGCAACTGACAAGTCCTAAGAATTCGCGACGATGTGCTCATGGCCCAAATAGTGTGCAATTATCTGTGAAATAGACAGAAAACATGGTTCTCTTCGGAGCTTACGAAGAACAGTTCTAACGCAAACCTAACCATACGTTGATCAGTTCTGAACCGCAACTGACAAGTTCTATTAAAGAATTCGTGACGGTGTGTTCATGACCCCAATAGTGTGCAATCATCTGTGAAATAGACAGAAAACATGATTCTATTAGGTTACGAAGAACAGAACGTAAACCTACCCATCCCTTTTTAAACGCAGGACTATAATGGCAAAATACGTTGATCAGTTCTGAGTGGCAACTGGCAAGTTCGAAGAATTCGTGACGGTGTGCCCATTACCTCAATAGTGTGCAATTATCTGTGAAACAGACCGAAAACATGGTTCTCTTCGGAGCTTACATGTACTTAGACCTTCCAACCCTGTTAAAACGTAAGACTATGATGGCAGAATGCACTGATCAGTTCTGAATCACAATGTCAAGTTCAGCTCAAAGATGTATTCTTTGCTGGTTGTCTGTATGAGGAATGTTTTGAGAACACGATTTGGAAAGCATTTGCTCGGTATGTAGTTCTATTCCAGGCATTAGCATTTACATTCTCTAGGGTACATGGAGTGTAAATGCCATTCTGCATATAACGTTCATTATAAACACACAGCGAGCCCGAAGCTAAGAAATAAGAAGGACGTTTATAGAAGAGGAATCTGTGAATGTGCTTGAAAAGTATTAATGCTCAATATTTTTTTCACTCAACTATTTTGGACAATGACGTCTTTTAAGAATACATCTGAGGCCTTAATATACATGTAACATTTTCACCAAAATGTTCCATATTCTTGTCAAAGAAAACAGCAAGCAAATATTGCAAAAAATAAGTACTACAAGAACAATATTGTCCTCAATATCTCGGTGGATAGTTGTTTCTTTAGATGTCCTATCATTGGGAGTGTAAAGTTTCCCTCGCTTTGTATTATACTATTAAGAAAATGTACAAAGCAATTGAGACATAGGCTATGACATCATTCAAGGTTTAGGCCTAAATCAAATTTTCAGGGGCCAGGCCGGGCAGCTTCGGGGAACGAAAACATGATATAAATGACACCAAACTACACTAGACGTAAAAAGAATAGTCGTGGGCATTATTTGTGTATGTCTTTACGTATATACATTTCTATTTTCAGTTTCCACGAACAGCCCGGCCGGGCCCCGATTTGGAAGCGTGACCTTAGCCTAAATGTTCTTTCTGCATTTCTTACAGGTATGACGCCAACAACGTTTTCGATGTGTACATAGTGACATTGACCGATGACTAACATCTATTATCATAATACCGGTACGTTTACGACGATTTCTCTAGCCATACTGATTTGACACATTGTCAACGCATCATTTTCTCCAGTTACATGTTGCTGTTATAGGTTACCCTTGCCACTTCTTCTGTGTAACTTTTCTGCCACTCTTGTCCTGCTAAAAGCGTAATATTGTGATTGTAACACGCCGCGGAATTACACGGCGAACGGGCGCGTGGTTGGGAGGGGGTAAAAAATACCGGTAGGAAGAAACACGGCACAATTAACTGCCGCTATGTACATTTATACATCCTCTGATGTTCCTTCCTTTTCTGTCAGTAAATGCATAAAACATAAACCTGCATGAGCATACAAAATGTCATGAGAAAACGGACGTATACTGTCAAGAATTTTCATTTAACTTCTGTCCGTCACAACCGCTATGACGTAACACTTCACTGCTAGCGTAGATATAAAAATGGCGGGAAAATGGCTGCGCACGTTCAATTTTGCCCATTCAGTCATAGATCCGGGCTATTATGCAACGGTTATTCACACTTTTACATGAGTTGTAGGTCACCAACAGAAATTCAAGATTGTTGTTGAATCATGTTCGTCTTGTGCCGTGAGCATGTGTAATTATGATCTATAAATTTGGCAATGAATGTGACAGTGTGTTCGTCCCACGACGAGCTGCCTACCCCGAAAAAGATACTGAAAACTTTTGGCCTTGTTGTCTTCGAATGCATTGTTATCGATGCTTTGTAAATTATGTATTGGACACCTAGATGTCTGAAGTGTGCACAGCTCAGAAATAACTATTGTCGCATGTGTAGATCTCTTTAAGTTCCAGTATTTTGAATCTACCGGTATAAGTCTTACTACCGGTATTATGCCAATGCATGTTACATTCTGGTCAGGTTTCAGCCATGTTGCGCATATCCCCCGAGGATACACTAAGCTCCTTGTTCATCAAAACCGGTACCATTACTAATGCCATTAGGCTGGTAGGATGTTGGAAACCATTGCAGTCTGGTAATGATGTGCCAACTGTACAGTCTTCACGTAAGTAATCCTGCTGACAGTGAATGACAGGAATGTACATATACAGCAGACTTGTGAAATTACATTTGGTAAGTCCAATGGCGCCTGGTGCATTCCCATATGAGTACTTGTGGACGGATTGCCGTTAGATCATCGGAAATGCTTCCAGGGACGCACCAACTGGAACTGGAACTGGAACTGAACGATGAAAACGAATTTATTGGGCTTACCCGGTGTGATAGCATCACACTGAAGGGCTGTTTTCGTCCTAGCTGAATGCAGTTACGCTAAATCATCGAAGATGTCTCTAGTCATATGCATAGGAATCCAGAGGATTTTTTGACAAAGAGGAACCTACTATCAGACGAAAGGATGGTTTCCCACTTGTTTCTTTTCATCAACTGCCCATCGAATGCACGTGGTTCATTTGACTGACTGATTGATAGATTTCAAAGAAGACGTCCCAGGGCAATATAGCAGCGACATCATCCGTGGAATAAGATAGAAATGACTAAAAATTACTGTCTAACGAAAACTATCTCTCTCTGGAATTCCTATGGTGGTAATGCTGCACTCGCCAACGTAATACTGTAGTCAATGACAAAAGAATGTGGATTAATTCTTTCTTTCTTGTCGCTAGGATACCTCAAGGCGTAATCATGAAGAACTACCAAGTGTATAAGAAGAAGAGAGGCCAAGTGTTGGTGATATTTTGTTGGCTGGGATTGCTGCCGCAATGCTCATCGTTGGCAGCCGACAACGCAGGTCGTAACGAATTCCCGTCTCTTTGTCCATCGTCTCAACCAACATCTCATGGAAACACTTCCGAAAATACTACAACCAACGGCCACGGGAACATTTCCGACTGTTTCCGACTTTCCCCGAAGACCAACGACAGGAAGACATCCAACAGTCTTGTAGAGAGTGAATCAAAGAGAAAGAACGTTCATCACTTAAAAGCTCTCCAGATGGCATCATCGACAAACCTGGACCAACCAGTCGTTCCTCCTCCTTATAGTTTTGGAACGGCAAACGTTCTATTGGCTATTGCTGCTGTCGTTCCCATATTGGGACTTCTTTTCATTCTATATCCTTGCTTGAAAAGCTTTGTCATTGAGACTCCTTTCTGTAAGGAACGTTTGAAGAATAAAAGACTGAGAAGCTCTAGACTCGTGGCTGCTGTGAACAACGATGACAGCAGTGACGATGAGGTCTTCGGTCTGCCAGGTGAGGAACGGGACACAAGAGGAGGCAATGGTGCACAAGAGGCGATGGCGCTTTCCTGCATCACCACAAATAACGGTGAAGTAAGCACGGAAGGAGGCAATGGTGCACAAGAGGCGATGACGCTTTCCTGCATCACCACAAATAACGGTGACGTAAACACGGTAGGAGGCAATGATGCACAAGAAGTGATGACGGTCTCGTGCATCACCACAAATAACGGTGACGTAAACACGGGAGAAGACTATGGTGCACACGGAGTGATGACGGGCTCTTGCATCACCACAAATGACGGCGACTTAAACACGATAGGTGGCAATAGTGCACACGAAGTGATGACAGTCTCCTGCATCACCACGAAGAACGGTGACGTAGATGAACAGGTGTCTTTGGAAGATGAGCAACTGCAAGAAAAGAATGTCGCGATGTCGTCCAATATAAAGCGTAGTGAAAAACTCGCTCAGACAGGAGAACAAGGAAACTAAAGACAAATACAAGATGACAAATGTACACCTTGTACAAGAGTTCACTTTCAATATCTGACCTCTGCCAAGGTCACGTACAAACTGGAATAATAATGAGTATTGATTCCACAAGTGACACCAACGGATACTACTATTCATATATGAATATGACCCAACCATCATAGTCCACTCATTTACTGACTACAGAACTTTACTGTTATATCAGAGCTATACATGTAGTACATTGACTGCAACATTACATGTAGTAGTATCATTATAAAATGACATGACATTAAATCACCAGTATGGCAGTGATGTATAAGTGCCCAATTTTGATGTGCATTTGATGTCAGAATGTCAGAAGTGCTGTATAATGAACGTTGTCTTGACCCTACACTGATGTCGACCAAAGGTCTGTAACAAGTTTTCTTGTTGATGCTATGTATGTATGTATTTATGTAAAGCTATGTATGTGTGAGCATGTATGTATGTGTGTGTGTATAGTAAGTACAGCATTAAGTGATATCTTACTATAGAATGTTTAAACGCATTTTTGAAAGTATCAACGTTATCTGCAGTACGTGTATAGGTTTACCCAGTCGGTTGTTTGTTGTAAGTATGCCCGGTTGTTTGTTGTAAGTATGTTTGATACGTCGAAATCTATTTTGTTCGTTATTTGCTTTACATTGGCTTAACTCACACAACATTATTCATTAGAAGGCTATTTAGATTTAGATTCATTGAAATTGCATTCAATTCAATTCAATACATGGCGAACTTAGGCAGCTTAGCTGATATAATTAACTGGTTAACGTAGGCTTCAAATGTAACAACAAGATTAAGCCTAAAGAAAAACTTTCGAATCTCGAGTAGAACATCAGTTGACTTGAACATGACTTGAACTTAGTACAGTGGAAGCTGATTAATTGCATGCACACACCATGTGCCAGTGTATTTCGTGCAATTATCCGAATGGCGCAACAAAGCGAATTTTTTTAAGCCGGAACGCACCACCATGGCCATGGGATTTGGGGATTTCGTGCAATTAACAAAAGTGTGCGATATTCCGGTGTGCAATTAACTGGCTTCTACTGTATATAGGTTTGGACCTTGCAATCCTTTTCTTACTGGACCTGTCTTCATGTATTGAAATGTATTCTGTCGGTTACTTTGTACTTTTCCTTTACAGTAGTTTGAAATGATAATTCAGTCTGTCGGTGTCTTTGTATATTCCCTTTACAGCTAGCTATCGGCGTCAAACATGTAAATATTTTACTGTCGGTTCTTTTATGGCATCCTTTGCAGACTGTAAGAAATCAGACGAACACTAAGTACATGCACAAACACTTTGTCTGCCGTAAAAGCAAATAAATTTAAAACCATGAATTCGAATGTACGTATAGGATTCGGCTTGTGATACACACGAGGGGCCTTCAAAAGATAATGCCATGGGTTTTATAACATGTTCCTATTTTCATCGAAAGAGTTAAAATTTGGCACAAAGGTAAGGTATATATTCTCTTGAGATTGAAATATCTCAATTGCACTTAGTTATACAACCTGAACAACAAGTTGAAATATTTCAATCTCAGGAGGATACATGCCTTTATGTTTGTACCAAATTTCAACACATTCGATGAACAAATGAGCCTGTATGTTATAAAACCAATGACATTACTTTTTGAAGGATCCTCGTACAATCTACTGCACGATTATGAATGTCTGTTTTCCTCGTTACGTGCTAGTACAGCTTAAAAGATTTGTGGAATGTATGATGCGTGAGGATCTTCATTGCTTTTAAATATCTGGAGAACATTCAAAACCGTTACAGATTTCCTGTTATGTGTTATTACAGTACTACCCACCAGTCATATCAAGGAAACGTGTTTGGTTTGAATACAAAACAGACGAATCGTAACATAAATCTTTGAGCTAACGAGCAAGGGAAGAAAATTACAGTAGAAAATGCCAAATGTAAAGGCAAGATGACGACAAATGCGATATCACAGTAGTAGATGACAACTGTTGCGGCATGTTTCCATGGCGATAATAGCTATTATCACATTTGGTAAAAAGGGGCCCCTTCTGGTAAGTTTCTCGGCTGTTTTTCTGCACTTTATGGCGTGAGTCCTAATAATCAGGGGCCCGGCTATTCCCCCAAAATAGCCCGGTAGCCTTAGACAAATTTCCCCTTTACGGTATATTTCTTTCGCATGTCATAGAAGAAGATTACAGCATGTTCATGGCCAATGATACCAAATCAGGAAGTCCTTATAGCCTGTAGTACGCAGATCGGCCACAAGGAGGTCAAAAACTGAGCACCACCTGCACCTACCCACGTCGAATATCATCGCAATTGCTCGAAACGTTCTGGAAATATAAAGGGCCTGCACACACACATCAAAACTATACCTTCATTTCCATCGAGGTGAAAATATATATTATATTATCTACTATAAGTGCAGTACAACCCTCATATGTAATAGCATTTTTCCTGTGTTGCAATCATGGGAATCAGTTGTTATCATTTCTGGTTGGATCATTGCTGCATCATTGTATACCTGCTTTACTTAGAATTTATAATAATATTAATAACAATAAATGGGTTTTATTGAAAGAACACTTAAGTCACGTATGAATATGCATATATATGTCACAGGGGAGATTGGATCCAGGGTGATTCGGATCCTCCTAGGGGAGATTGGATTCAATCTCCCCTAGGGGAGATCAGA